>NC_086226.1:21079343-21306046 GCF_035770615.1 Melospiza melodia melodia | reverse complement strand
TGACCCGTGCACCTTCCACTCCTTTTTCGGCACCATAGCACCGGTGAATTGAGACCATGGAATCACAATTCCTTGGATTCTGTTCTTAACTTTAGGAGAGAAGTACAGCAGCTGAAGTACCTGTTACTGATGTGATACCCAGAAACACAGAGTTGACACATTTCATTCTTGGCCAATCACAACAAGCAAGACTAAGAACATAAGGCTGGCTCATTTTCAGGACACATTTCTTGTTTTACAGCCTGCTCTGATCCGGTGAAACTTTTTCATTAGCTTCTCTCTAAAAGGAGAAAGTCCAGTTCAATGTCCCGCCCTACTGCTGCAAGTATACCATTTCGTTTCTCGAGCCTAAAAATTGAATCGGTAGTTATGGAGTCGCCCGGGGCGTCTTTCTGCAGAAGCCACGCTAAGGAGAGCACTGTGAGCGGCACAATCGCCTTTGCGGGAAGAAGCCACTTCTTCGCCTCCGGGAGCCGGAGAGAGCGGCACCTTCGGAAAGGTGAAGAAGGAAGCTGCACAACACTGGGATTGTGTGCGCAGCTTGCCAACTGATAGAAAACAGTACCTTTGCACTCTCCTGACTTTTCCAATCACATGAACATTCGATTGGAAGCTGTTTTGGACAACTTTTGTTTTCTTCCTGACAAACACTTGGCACACCTCCGTGCAACGTCTAGAACACGATGGGAGATGTTTTCTGTGCTGGCACAGTTTCTCCTTGCCAGATGTATTTGAAAAGCTTTTTGCTACGATGTAGACGACAAGAGAGCCTGAAGACTGGATGTAAGCAAATGACACCCATCTTCAAAAAAGGCAATTAGGAGGACTCGGAATAGTGCAAACAACAAGCCTCTTTTTTATCCCCAGGAAGATGATGAAGCAGTTCTTCCTTGAAAACCTTGCCAGGCACATGAAAGACGAGCAAATAATGTAGTTAGCGTGATTTTTCAGGGGAATTTCATGCTGAACATCACTTTAAACTCCTCTGATGAATCAACTTGACTGGTAGATGGAGGAAATATTATCTGCCTGGGCTTCAGGGAGGTTTTTGACATATCTCTACGTGGCAGCACACATACATATGGAAGCAATAGTGCAGAGGGGAGGGAACCAGTGTCTTTTCAGTGGTGCTGAGTGAAAAGACAAGAGGCAGTGGGCACACACTGAAATACAGGAGATTGCCTTTGAACATCAGTAAATGATTCTTTATTGTGAGGGTGAATGAACCACGGCACAGACTGCCCAGAAAGATTGTGGAGCCTGGATCTTTGAAGACATTAAAAGTACACCCAGATAGAATCCTGGGCAAGAGGCTCTAGGTATCCTGGTTTAGGCAGGGGGGTTGGGCCTGGTTAGCCCCACCAACCCCTTCCACTCTCATTCATTCTGTGCTAGTGAATTCTCTTCAAGAGGCATTTCAAGCACTGGCATGACAAAGTTCTGTGCAGACAGAGATCCAAATGGACATGGCATCTAAGTTCCTTAAGCAGTGTTCAAGAAGAATGTAAAACTCTGGGACAAGTGTCTCTTCCCTAAGTGAATCCCTTTCATGGGAAAATTCCCAGCTATAGAAAGATCTTCTGATACGCATGCTTAAGACTGACACTGGCTGAGCAAATTTCTCCCTATGTGTATCTAAGACCCGTTAGGATCTTCACCCAAAGTGCTGTCAACATAGTCACAGAATGCCTAGTGTTAAGAAGCGACAACTTCCATCAGAATGGCACCTATTGGTGCACAAAATGGATTAATGGATGGGAATTATCTGCTTGGGTTAAAAACAAAAATAAAGAGTTGGTCTTTATTTAATCAATTTCATTGCAATATTGAGAAGGGAAGAAAAAGACCTAAGTCCTTGACTTTCTGAACTCGGGGAAAGATTTTAAAAATTCCTTGTAAAAATGTATGATCACAATCAGACTACTGAAACCATTTTAGTTGGGAAAAAAGTTCCAAAATTGTCTAGATAGTGGCAAAGAAGCCAAGAAAATAGGAAAGAAACAAAAAGAGAGCAAAAGAGTCAGCTTCAGTGTACAAGGTCGTTCTAGAAGTAGTCTGCTGGGAAAAGGAACCCCCAGTTGAATTTCCAATGTATTCCTGCCCTTGATTCAGTAACTGGTCAATGTAAAAACCAATCCTTTTGTACAACTTCTTCCAGCAACAAAATCTCCAACAGGTTGACACTACCATCATGCCTGTTCCAGACATATTTAAAAGAGAAATGATGATTTTCTTGAAAACCTACTTGCATAAAAGTTGCAAGATGGTGGAGGGATTCCCACATCCTCCTTCCTCCATCTGGCTTGAAAGTATCTTTGATAAAATATGCAACAAAGCACATGATTTATAAGGTAGAGTCAAATGGATGATTTGGGAATTGATCTCTTGTTGATAGGAAACTTCATATCCTCTCTGGGTGATCTTTTTAAAACAAAATGTGGAGCTGAGGCATGAATCTGCCACAACAATTGTAAAGCAAACATACACACTCCCCTTCACATGCCCCCCCTTCCACACACACCTAGGCACACACAGAGATCAGCATAGCCCATCATGAACACCTTGGAAAAGACTGAAATGCTAAATGCCTCTCTTGATGGGCAAAAGAGCTGGTGCAGTAATTCAAATGCCTGGTACAAAAATTCTGTTGAATCTTTAGCTCCTATTTAAAACACAGCTTTTCATTTCATTCTATTTACAGAATATTTTCATTTCATTTGTTTCTTTAAAATTACTTCGTTCTCACCTGTTGTGTGTCTAGGAATATTTTCTTCCAAAAATAGAAAAAAATAGATGATATCTTTTCATCAGAAAACATTGGTTGATACCATTTCAAACCATCATGATATGGAAGAATTCCTCTGTCCCTCTCTAAGGTGGAAGAAGCATTTGGATCACAGATCATCTACAATGAAATACTTGACATGTTTAAGATGCTTTCAATCAATTTTGATCGTCAATTGCTTATTTGTTGTAAACAGTAAGTTTTCAGTGAAGGGAAAGTGTGTGTGGTATATCTAGATGATGTGTTCAAACCCAGTTCCTACTAATGGCCAGGCTGAATTCCAGGAAATAATGTCCCGAATGATATTTTGCCGCCTTCTTTGGCACTTCCTGAAATCTTACCATGATGAAGTGCTGAAACGCAGAGATTTTCTCTTAGAGAGTGTCTCATGTTATAACCCATCCCATGGATTTTATGCTGTAATTCTTATCTCTTAAAATTTGCTATCTTCTGCACAGTTTTCATGAACCTTTCTGTTACAGTAGTGAATAGCACAGACAAATGTCATTTTGTACAACTTTGAATTTACCCCAAGAGCTGAGAGAAAACTTGCTCCTATACTTCAATCCGAGTTTCTTCTATAGTCCAACTTTGTTTCTCTACCATCAAGCTTCTCCTTTGTTGCTGCTCCAAGCCCCGTCCAAGCTGACCTTGAATACTTTCAGGGATTCAGGGACACCCACAACTTCTCTGGGCAACCTGTTCCAGTGTTCCAGCACTCCCACAGTAAAAAAGGCCTTCCTTTCATCTAATATGTGTAGGAAATCATAAATCTAGGCGTAGAAACTTGGAGTGCAAATGCGAAATTCTTTTGATTTGAAGCACATTTTATATGAATACTGACTTCCAGATGACTAAAAGATGTTGATGGGCATTTGAGCTGACAAGTTTTGAAAAAGTGCACGGAAATTAAAATTGAAACCACTAAAATTAAAAACTTCTTGCCATTTTCTTTTTCCTCTCCTAGTCAAAATTGCATATGTCAGATATCAGTGCTTCATGCAAACATCTCAGATGCTCTCAGAGAAAAAGCTTTTCTTTCAGACTAAGGTGCGGTTGACGTAGAACACTAGCAGGAGTGAAAGCTTTTCTGGGCATCGGGGCAGCACCTTCCCCTTGGATTTGTGTGCAGAATGCATTTTATCCAAACTGGAAAATAGATCCCAGCTCTGTTCTATTCATCATTCTTACTGCATCAGGCCTGAAGATTCTGTGAAAAGTAGCCTGTGGACCTTGAAGATAGCACATGTGAAAAAGATGAGAGGTGATGGAGAAGTTGAGGGAGAGAAGAAAGAGCATATGGCCCAGTACGGACACCAGAAAGTATTTCTTCATGGGATCATGGGAGATTGCAGGAGCCACTTGGCACTATCAAACCAGCCCGACTTGGCACTGGTGCCACCTTGGGTCTGGGAACCATCCTTGCATATCGTGGATTTTCAGGAGCCAGTCGGCCACTCCCAGCCACAGGCCCCCAAACACAAACCTCGGACCGTTTCCCTGACAAACAAAACTCAGCTACCCTGCTTCTGGATGGCAGATTGCAGGAACTACTTGGCACTGTCAAACCAGCCCGACTTGGCACTGGTGCCACCTTGGGTCTGGGAACTCTCCCACGTATCATGGATTTTCAGGAGCCAGCCGGCCACTCCCAGCCACAGGCCCCCAAACACAAACCTCGGACCGTTTCCCTGACAAACAAAACTCAGCTACCCCGCTTCTGGATGGCAGATTGCAGGAAGTACTTGGCACTGTCAAACCAGCCCGACTTGGCACTGGTGCCACCTTGGGTCTGGGAACTCTCCCACGTATCATGGATTTTCAGGAGCCAGCCGGCCACTCCCAGCCACAGGCCCCCAAACACAAACCACGGCCCTTTTCCCTGGCAAACAAAACTCACCTGCTCCGCTTCTGGATGGCAGATTGCAGGAGCCTCGTTGTAGTATCAAAGCTGCCTGACTTGGCACTGGTGGCAACTTAGGGCTCCGAACCACCCTGCGTATCGTGGATTTTCCCGGAGTCAGCCGGCCACTCCAAGCCACGGGCCCCCAAACACAAACCACAGCCCTCTTCCCTTGCAAACAAAACTCACCTGCCCCACTTCTGGATGGCAGATCGCACAAGGCACTTGGTAGTAACAAACCAGCCTGACTTGGCACTGGTGCCACCTTGGGTCTGGGAGCCATCCTGCATATCAAAGAATTTCAGGAGCCAGCCGTCACTCTCGGCCCCTGGCTGCCAAACAGAAACCTCGGTCCTTTTCCCTTACAAGCAAAACTCCTCCCCTGCCCCACTTCTGGCTGGCAGATTGCAGGAGCCACTTCGTACTATCAAACCAGCCCGACTTGGCAGTATTGTTCCCTTGGCTCTGGGAACCATCCTGCATATCAAAGAATTTCGGGAGCCAGCCTGAACAATTGTTTCGCACCCTTTAAAGGTGGTGTTTGACAAACAGGGCTGAAGAAAATCTTCAAAATATCCAGGAGATCAAAATCCGTGGAAGCAAATTCTCCTGGCCAGTCACCTTGCTGCTGCTGCTAATTCACCCTACATACCATCTGATCAGGCCTAACAATGCTGCTGCAAAAACATTGTGAAAAAGGTAGGCACATTTTCACAGATGCAGGGAAAATCCCCTTGGATGATCATTCCAAGGCATAACTTGATGGAGCAAGTTATGCAACCTTGTCTACTGGCAATATCTAAGTTGGTGAGTTCACCATCTGTCAGCATCACTTTCGAAAATAAATGTTTGATCCACAAAAAAAATATTTCATATGTCCTGTCTACCTGCTTCATTTCAACCAATGAATAGGCTACATTCCATCAGCAAAGGATTTATGATCCTATCTTTCTTTAATAAGATTCAGATGCCCATGGTAGGGGTGTAATTAAATTCACATGTTAAAAATATCCTTCTTGTTATCTTTCTTTTAATGACCCACACGTAACATCAGTCTGAGAGCTGAAGAAAACCCCTTCATTTGCTCTTTGCCAAGTATCATCTACGTGATACAAATTCTACTTGAGAAATCACACCCATTCATTGCCATGTAAACAACCTTTTCTTCATCATTAGGTATTTTGGTGGAGTGAATGATTAGAACATAAGCAAGGGCATTTGTTCAAGATGCTCCAGAAAGAGCTGTGCTCTGTTCTCTTCTTTGCTGCCTATGTTAGCACTGAGCTGCAAAAAATGAAAGACTACTAGGAAAAGTGTTACTTTTAGTCTAAATTGGTAAATGATGTTTGAAATACCCTGTTAAATGAAAAGGTGCTCTTTTAAATGATGGCATCTTAAGGGAAAAAGTCAGCTTTAAAGAGGTTTTGAGACAGTTGCTTCTGGAAAAAAAAAATAAATTAAAATTGGAGGCATCTAAGGTCTTTAGCCATCCCATCTTGAAGATTGATTCAAAACACAGTTCCTTCATACAGGAAGAAGAGAGGACCATAGGTGGCAACCCATTTGAAAATGGAGTTCTATTTCTTTCTGTTTGGGATTATCGGACACCATTTATTGTGAAGTCGAGGGACTGCAGTTAGCTCTCCATTAATTTCCTTCCCTGAAATTCATCTGCATTTGCTCCTTTGTCTGGAGTCCCCATTTATTAGTATGCATAGATGGTATACTCCATCGATGCATGAATAACAGAGGGGATAATGTGCCTTTTGCTGCAATCTTCTTTTGCTGCTCCATTTTGCTTGCTTTGTTCTTGCTTTCTGTCAAAGAAATGCTAGCAAAAGCCCTCCTCAAGTCTTGCTGTGAAGACAGACTGCCAGAAAGGTAGAGAAACTTCCGACATTTCCAAGACCCATGTAGCACGTGTCTTGGTCAATTTCTATGCAGATCCTTTCTTCCAGCAGGACTTTTTTGCACCGTTAGCGAACACTGAACTGAATCCAATACAAAAGCAGTGGCCAGAAGAACCATTCTCTTTTCATTTGAATGGTGATAAAAATGCGTATCAAATCAAAGCATTTTAGAGCAGCAGGAAGATTTTCTATGCAGCTAGCAAATCATAACAAGATGCCTATTCACCAGCTGGGTTCCTTTCGGAATTTACAAGAATTCCCGACAGAAAACACAGCTTAGTAAACTACCAATCTAAATCACAATATCTAGAAAGGTGACATGAAAAAGAGCAAGAGGAAGAAAACCAAAAAGAAAACCAAAGGAAGCCAGAAATAAGGCACAACCTCTCCTCCTTTTCTGCTTACTACAGTACCTTAGAAGTACCTTCAAGTTTCCTAACAGTCATATCAGTAGAAAAGTGTGCCAAGAACAATTGTGGAAAACTGTGGAAAACCCTTCGATCACAAGAGAAGCATAGGGTTTGCTTTCACGACCATTAAATCTGCATGCAATGCCTACGGTAAGGGTAGGTTTTGTATATTCAAGAACAATTGAAAACTCTTTCTGAATTGAAGGGACTGCTTTTTGTTTGTTATGAATGACTTGGCTAAATATGGCGCATGTTAAAATACTGCAGACATGTGGTTCGTTTTAGAGATGGCAACTGCAAAGGAGGCAAGCATTTGGTGTGCTTAAGAAGTAATGTATTGGCGAGTGCTTTTGTTACTTCTTTAGAAGGTTAGAATATGCCGAAAAGATGCTAGCTGGGGACTTGCAATTAATGAATTATTTGCTGTAAGTAGGTCAAATGACATTAGCTTTCAAAAAGGAAAAGTAGTCTTATTCCACGTGCCAATTCTAAAGTAGATTAATAAGCCTTAAGCAGAAGATGGATGTGAAGAGGGATATGACATGAAAGGTTAAGCAACACTGCTGACAGCAAAAGGCTTACCTGCTGCAGATACAGGAGACAAAATCCTATTTTGACACAGACATTGCTATTCAGACGACAGTAAAATTCTGAGTGACAGCAAAATTTACTCAGTCATGACAGTAAAATTTGCTCCCATCAAAATGTGCTAATCAATTCTTAGTGTAAGCTAAGCACCTTAAGCAAAGGGTAGTTCAAGCGTGACTGGTATTTGATGGCAAAAAAGGCAACTTGGCCTGCGTTTCTCACTTCTACTCCATTCAAAAGCTTACTCTGTCTCAGATTCCTTCGGAGGGATACCAACGCAAGCCGCAAAACTGCACCAAAATGATGATTGAAAGAAAGATAGATTAGAAAAACGGAATAATGGTTCATGTTCTTTTCCTTCCAACTGCTTTGTTTGCCCCTTTGAAATGTTTGAAGTCCTTTCTGGTGTCACCATGGTTGCACTGCAGCAAGTGTTCGGCTGTAAGCTGTCCATATTGCCAGCTTTTGGACTGCCTTCAGAAAACTTCCCACTGGTTTTGTCTAGAAATCACAAGCAGTAGAGATGACAAAGACTGCAGAAACCTTCTCATCTCCTTCTAGAGCAAGACCATGTCTTTCAGCCACTCTTAACTAGACAACTTTCATCAGTCATGAGGGAGTCTCATGTTCAAGAGCTAAGCAGTGACAGCTGCCAATGACAAAAAGCAGACTGAAATTCTCTTGGGACTCCAGCAGAGAGCAATGAAGGAGGTTGAATTCACCTTCTTGGGAAGTTCTAAAATGCACGTTCACTTGAGCACAGGAGCTAAGCCATCGTAACCTTTGTTGAGTATGTCTGCGTAGACAGAGTTTCCATCACTGCAGAAGCCATGCTATTTAACCCACGTTATCATCTCTAGCTGCTAAGCTGCACTTCCTGCAAAGTATCTGCAACGTATTTTACAGGGTGGCTTTTATGTGTAATCCCTGAGTAATATTGCAAAGAGAAGTACTTGGGGTGTGGGGTGGGGGGGGAACCCCAACTCTTAGGTTTTTCAAATCGTGGTTCCATTTGAAAGTCAAAAAAGATGTCAAACCTTTCGTTCCTAGACGTATTTCCAGCACAAACTGTACCAGAATTTATGACCCGTAACTGTACCATAGACGCTCTTTCTCTGGACTATTCCTTAAGAAACAAAGTCCTCACTAGAAATAAAACAAAATTAGCCAAAGTATTGGCCTGGATTAGTTCCAAGGCTCTGTACTAAAGGCCAAACGCCTGTAATAATAGTAACGAGTGGACTAAAAGTTAAATCAATAGAGCATTACTCAGTTCAAAGACATCTTGTGTCCTAATGTTCTCACAGAAGACTGTAAAAACCTGTCTATTTTTGTGGGTTTCTTTTATCCATTTAGCTGTACCTTCTACTTCTCTCCACTGTCTGAGAACATTGATGATTAAGTTGGATGACCTCATGTCAACTTGTAGAAGTAAAGAAAGAGAAGCCAGTAAAGAAAGGCAAATTTGTTAATTGCAGGTGGAAAGAGGGAGGCCAACAAAAGAAAACAAAAGAACAGTAATAATGAAATGCTCCCCTGTCTTCTGTGAAAAGTAAAGGCACAGACAAGAAAGAACAAGTGCAAAATTCCCACTGGAGAAACGCACTTGATCTGACTCAAGTATTTTGCGGTACATTTCTTGCTGTTTTCTCATGCCAAACATATTAACCATTGAAGGTGTCCCTTTCCTCTTTCTGGAATACAGCTAGGAAGATGGCTGTGTCATTGCTGACAAGCTGCTGTTCTCAGAGGTGTCCAGCTGAAAGTCCTAGATCAATTGATTTGCTCTGTCACTTTGATATGGCATGACTTACCGTTTCAGCACCTGAACTGGCCAGCCCTACAATTCTTTGCCCCTTGAATGGTTAGATAGGCTCCTTGGCAACTGGCATTTGTAAGGAGATGAAACTATGCAGAATTTGCACCGTGAGATGATGCCAAATGAGTCACGCCGGTAGATTAACTAGGGCATGCAAGGCAGAGAGAGGGAAATGAGAGCACAAGAAGAGAGTACACAAGAAGAGAGTACAATCTCCTTTTTTCTGAAACACTGTAGAGATCAAAGTGAACACAAATCCTCCTAGGGGTAGTTCTTGCAAAAGACTAAGAGTTCTTTTTGTGTTCACAGGCCTGGAATATTTAGCTTTGGATCACGGCAAAATGCAGATGACAAAACGAGGCCTTGAAGTCACATCCAGTATGAAGCAGTAGGAAAGAGGGAAGCAGCTGAGAGCGTCAACCCTGCTAAGTAGTCTCAGTATTCTTCTTGACATGAGCAGAAATTTGAAAGGAGTCTCTGAAAATGACAAAGGAGGCAGAAGAAAAGGGAGCGATGACTCCTCTGGCCTAGTGTTTCCTAACAGGGATCTTCAAAATGGAAAGGTTGTATCATCCTTTCAACTGAAGGAAGGTATGAAAACAACAGGAAGGAAATGGCATCAAATACTCTGGGCAGTGTACTTCTAGACAGAAAGGCCACTGATGGAAAACCAACTCAACTGGCACCAATGCAGCAGCATTGTACTAAAGCCAGAAATGTCCAGCGCTTCGCTCTCTGCCATTCCATTCAGATGCACACAGCAGCTCTGCAACATTCCTACTGATCATCTCCTTGGCAAACTGGCAGTGAGGGTCCGTGGTGATGCAGAGTCCCCAGGCAGATGCAAAGGAGAGCTGCTTTCTTGCAAAAACCAGGCCTTTATCAGTTCCATAGCTTTAAGCCATAACAAACACAATTCAACCAACCACCATGCACCACGCTGTGAACACACGACGCTTCTAGAACTTGTTGATCTAGCTCGAATTCAGCTGCCTCACCTTCCCACAGTCCTTTTCTACTTAGCCAAAGTAATGGGCCTCAGCCCAAGGCCTTCCTTTTTTAAGCTTCTAGCTCTATGCAGCAGCAAACCACTACTTTCTTCTGTGCCGAGACTTTAGGTAGACGATTTGCATCTGCCCTTCCAGTGAAACCTAATGGGGAGAGAAAAGCCTCTCCGAGATGTTCAGTCATTCCATTTTCTAGACAGGCCACATCCAAAGAAAAGCAAGCTATGGGATTGTGTACTTGCTCTCACAAAACACCTGCTGCCCTCTGACAATCAACTAGCAGAAAACCAGCCAAACTGAGACTTGAGGCAAACAACCCTTGGAAGGGAATCATGATGTGATCAATCAAGACAACACTTTTCCAGGCTACCGAGATATTGGAAATATCAGCAAAGGCTTGAGAGCAAAGGCTGAACTAATGGGGAAAGGGTCAAAGAATCCCAAGAAAAACATGACCAAATGTTAAAACAATTCCAAGAGAAACATAGGCAACTAACCTGTTGAAGCCTTCAGGAAATCAGTGGCCGCTGATTTACATAGGCCATTCGAGTTAATTGACCCGTGCACCTTCCACTCCTTTTTCGGCACCATAGCACCGGTGAATTGAGACCATGGAATCACAATTCCTTGGATTCTGTTCTTAACTTTAGGAGAGAAGTACAGCAGCTGAAGTACCTGTTACTGATGTGATACCCAGAAACACAGAGTTGACACATTTCATTCTTGGCCAATCACAACAAGCAAGACTAAGAACATAAGGCTGGCTCATTTTCAGGACACATTTCTTGTTTTACAGCCTGCTCTGATTCCGGTGAAACTTTTTCATTAGCTTCTCTCTAAAAGGAGAAAGTCCAGTTCAATGTCCCGCCCTACTGCTGCAAGTATACCATTTCGTTTCTCGAGCCTAAAAATTGAATCGGTAGTTATGGAGTCGCCCGGGGCGTCTTTCTGCAGAAGCCACGCTAAGGAGAGCACTGTGAGCGGCACAATCGCCTTTGCGGGAAGAAGCCACTTCTTCGCCTCCGGGAGCCGGAGAGAGCGGCACCTTCGGAAAGGTGAAGAAGGAAGCTGCACAACACTGGGATTGTGTGCGCAGCTTGCCAACTGATAGAAAACAGTACCTTTGCACTCTCCTGACTTTTCCAATCACATGAACATTCGATTGGAAGCTGTTTTGGACAACTTTTGTTTTCTTCCTGACAAACACTTGGCACACCTCCGTGCAACGTCTAGAACACGATGGGAGATGTTTTCTGTGCTGGCACAGTTTCTCCTTGCCAGATGTATTTGAAAAGCTTTTTGCTACGATGTAGACGACAAGAGAGCCTGAAGACTGGATGTAAGCAAATGACACCCATCTTCAAAAAAGGCAATTAGGAGGACTCGGAATAGTGCAAACAACAAGCCTCTTTTTTATCCCCAGGAAGATGATGAAGCAGTTCTTCCTTGAAAACCTTGCCAGGCACATGAAAGACGAGCAAATAATGTAGTTAGCGTGATTTTTCAGGGGAATTTCATGCTGAACATCACTTTAAACTCCTCTGATGAATCAACTTGACTGGTAGATGGAGGAAATATTATCTGCCTGGGCTTCAGGGAGGTTTTTGACATATCTCTACGTGGCAGCACACATACATATGGAAGCAATAGTGCAGAGGGGAGGGAACCAGTGTCTTTTCAGTGGTGCTGAGTGAAAAGACAAGAGGCAGTGGGCACACACTGAAATACAGGAGATTGCCTTTGAACATCAGTAAATGATTCTTTATTGTGAGGGTGAATGAACCACGGCACAGACTGCCCAGAAAGATTGTGGAGCCTGGATCTTTGAAGACATTAAAAGTACACCCAGATAGAATCCTGGGCAAGAGGCTCTAGGTATCCTGGTTTAGGCAGGGGGGTTGGGCCTGGTTAGCCCCACCAACCCCTTCCACTCTCATTCATTCTGTGCTAGTGAATTCTCTTCAAGAGGCATTTCAAGCACTGGCATGACAAAGTTCTGTGCAGACAGAGATCCAAATGGACATGGCATCTAAGTTCCTTAAGCAGTGTTCAAGAAGAATGTAAAACTCTGGGACAAGTGTCTCTTCCCTAAGTGAATCCCTTTCATGGGAAAATTCCCAGCTATAGAAAGATCTTCTGATACGCATGCTTAAGACTGACACTGGCTGAGCAAATTTCTCCCTATGTGTATCTAAGACCCGTTAGGATCTTCACCCAAAGTGCTGTCAACATAGTCACAGAATGCCTAGTGTTAAGAAGCGACAACTTCCATCAGAATGGCACCTATTGGTGCACAAAATGGATTAATGGATGGGAATTATCTGCTTGGGTTAAAAACAAAAATAAAGAGTTGGTCTTTATTTAATCAATTTCATTGCAATATTGAGAAGGGAAGAAAAAGACCTAAGTCCTTGACTTTCTGAACTCGGGGAAAGATTTTAAAAATTCCTTGTAAAAATGTATGATCACAATCAGACTACTGAAACCATTTTAGTTGGGAAAAAAGTTCCAAAATTGTCTAGATAGTGGCAAAGAAGCCAAGAAAATAGGAAAGAAACAAAAAGAGAGCAAAAGAGTCAGCTTCAGTGTACAAGGTCGTTCTAGAAGTAGTCTGCTGGGAAAAGGAACCCCCAGTTGAATTTCCAATGTATTCCTGCCCTTGATTCAGTAACTGGTCAATGTAAAAACCAATCCTTTTGTACAACTTCTTCCAGCAACAAAATCTCCAACAGGTTGACACTACCATCATGCCTGTTCCAGACATATTTAAAAGAGAAATGATGATTTTCTTGAAAACCTACTTGCATAAAAGTTGCAAGATGGTGGAGGGATTCCCACATCCTCCTTCCTCCATCTGGCTTGAAAGTATCTTTGATAAAATATGCAACAAAGCACATGATTTATAAGGTAGAGTCAAATGGATGATTTGGGAATTGATCTCTTGTTGATAGGAAACTTCATATCCTCTCTGGGTGATCTTTTTAAAACAAAATGTGGAGCTGAGGCATGAATCTGCCACAACAATTGTAAAGCAAACATACACACTCCCCTTCACATGCCCCCCCTTCCACACACACCTAGGCACACACAGAGATCAGCATAGCCCATCATGAACACCTTGGAAAAGACTGAAATGCTAAATGCCTCTCTTGATGGGCAAAAGAGCTGGTGCAGTAATTCAAATGCCTGGTACAAAAATTCTGTTGAATCTTTAGCTCCTATTTAAAACACAGCTTTTCATTTCATTCTATTTACAGAATATTTTCATTTCATTTGTTTCTTTAAAATTACTTCGTTCTCACCTGTTGTGTGTCTAGGAATATTTTCTTCCAAAAATAGAAAAAAATAGATGATATCTTTTCATCAGAAAACATTGGTTGATACCATTTCAAACCATCATGATATGGAAGAATTCCTCTGTCCCTCTCTAAGGTGGAAGAAGCATTTGGATCACAGATCATCTACAATGAAATACTTGACATGTTTAAGATGCTTTCAATCAATTTTGATCGTCAATTGCTTATTTGTTGTAAACAGTAAGTTTTCAGTGAAGGGAAAGTGTGTGTGGTATATCTAGATGATGTGTTCAAACCCAGTTCCTACTAATGGCCAGGCTGAATTCCAGGAAATAATGTCCCGAATGATATTTTGCCGCCTTCTTTGGCACTTCCTGAAATCTTACCATGATGAAGTGCTGAAACGCAGAGATTTTCTCTTAGAGAGTGTCTCATGTTATAACCCATCCCATGGATTTTATGCTGTAATTCTTATCTCTTAAAATTTGCTATCTTCTGCACAGTTTTCATGAACCTTTCTGTTACAGTAGTGAATAGCACAGACAAATGTCATTTTGTACAACTTTGAATTTACCCCAAGAGCTGAGAGAAAACTTGCTCCTATACTTCAATCCGAGTTTCTTCTATAGTCCAACTTTGTTTCTCTACCATCAAGCTTCTCCTTTGTTGCTGCTCCAAGCCCCGTCCAAGCTGACCTTGAATACTTTCAGGGATTCAGGGACACCCACAACTTCTCTGGGCAACCTGTTCCAGTGTTCCAGCACTCCCACAGTAAAAAAGGCCTTCCTTTCATCTAATATGTGTAGGAAATCATAAATCTAGGCGTAGAAACTTGGAGTGCAAATGCGAAATTCTTTTGATTTGAAGCACATTTTATATGAATACTGACTTCCAGATGACTAAAAGATGTTGATGGGCATTTGAGCTGACAAGTTTTGAAAAAGTGCACGGAAATTAAAATTGAAACCACTAAAATTAAAAACTTCTTGCCATTTTCTTTTTCCTCTCCTAGTCAAAATTGCATATGTCAGATATCAGTGCTTCATGCAAACATCTCAGATGCTCTCAGAGAAAAAGCTTTTCTTTCAGACTAAGGTGCGGTTGACGTAGAACACTAGCAGGAGTGAAAGCTTTTCTGGGCATCGGGGCAGCACCTTCCCCTTGGATTTGTGTGCAGAATGCATTTTATCCAAACTGGAAAATAGATCCCAGCTCTGTTCTATTCATCATTCTTACTGCATCAGGCCTGAAGATTCTGTGAAAAGTAGCCTGTGGACCTTGAAGATAGCACATGTGAAAAAGATGAGAGGTGATGGAGAAGTTGAGGGAGAGAAGAAAGAGCATATGGCCCAGTACGGACACCAGAAAGTATTTCTTCATGGGATCATGGGAGATTGCAGGAGCCACTTGGCACTATCAAACCAGCCCGACTTGGCACTGGTGCCACCTTGGGTCTGGGAACCATCCTTGCATATCGTGGATTTTCAGGAGCCAGTCGGCCACTCCCAGCCACAGGCCCCCAAACACAAACCTCGGACCGTTTCCCTGACAAACAAAACTCAGCTACCCTGCTTCTGGATGGCAGATTGCAGGAAGTACTTGGCACTGTCAAACCAGCCCGACTTGGCACTGGTGCCACCTTGGGTCTGGGAACTCTCCCACGTATCATGGATTTTCAGGAGCCAGCCGGCCACTCCCAGCCACAGGCCCCCAAACACAAACCTCGGACCGTTTCCCTGACAAACAAAACTCAGCTACCCCGCTTCTGGATGGCAGATTGCAGGAAGTACTTGGCACTGTCAAACCAGCCCGACTTGGCACTGGTGCCACCTTGGGTCTGGGAACTCTCCCACGTATCATGGATTTTCAGGAGCCAGCCGGCCACTCCCAGCCACAGGCCCCCAAACACAAACCACGGCCCTTTTCCCTGGCAAACAAAACTCACCTGCTCCGCTTCTGGATGGCAGATTGCAGGAGCCTCGTTGTAGTATCAAAGCTGCCTGACTTGGCACTGGTGGCAACTTAGGGCTCCGAACCACCCTGCGTATCGTGGATTTTCCCGGAGTCAGCCGGCCACTCCAAGCCACGGGCCCCCAAACACAAACCACAGCCCTCTTCCCTTGCAAACAAAACTCACCTGCCCCACTTCTGGATGGCAGATCGCACAAGGCACTTGGTAGTAACAAACCAGCCTGACTTGGCACTGGTGCCACCTTGGGTCTGGGAGCCATCCTGCATATCAAAGAATTTCAGGAGCCAGCCGTCACTCTCGGCCCCTGGCTGCCAAACAGAAACCTCGGTCCTTTTCCCTTACAAGCAAAACTCCTCCCCTGCCCCACTTCTGGCTGGCAGATTGCAGGAGCCACTTCGTACTATCAAACCAGCCCGACTTGGCAGTATTGTTCCCTTGGCTCTGGGAACCATCCTGCATATCAAAGAATTTCGGGAGCCAGCCTGAACAATTGTTTCGCACCCTTTAAAGGTGGTGTTTGACAAACAGGGCTGAAGAAAATCTTCAAAATATCCAGGAGATCAAAATCCGTGGAAGCAAATTCTCCTGGCCAGTCACCTTGCTGCTGCTGCTAATTCACCCTACATACCATCTGATCAGGCCTAACAATGCTGCTGCAAAAACATTGTGAAAAAGGTAGGCACATTTTCACAGATGCAGGGAAAATCCCCTTGGATGATCATTCCAAGGCATAACTTGATGGAGCAAGTTATGCAACCTTGTCTACTGGCAATATCTAAGTTGGTGAGTTCACCATCTGTCAGCATCACTTTCGAAAATAAATGTTTGATCCACAAAAAAAATATTTCATATGTCCTGTCTACCTGCTTCATTTCAACCAATGAATAGGCTACATTCCATCAGCAAAGGATTTATGATCCTATCTTTCTTTAATAGGATTCAGATGCCCATGGTAGGGGTGTAATTAAATTCACATGTTAAAAATATCCTTCTTGTTATCTTTCTTTTAATGACCCACACGTAACATCAGTCTGAGAGCTGAAGAAAACCCCTTCATTTGCTCTTTGCCAAGTATCATCTACGTGATACAAATTCTACTTGAGAAATCACACCCATTCATTGCCATGTAAACAACCTTTTCTTCATCATTAGGTATTTTGGTGGAGTGAATGATTAGAACATAAGCAAGGGCATTTGTTCAAGATGCTCCAGAAAGAGCTGTGCTCTGTTCTCTTCTTTGCTGCCTATGTTAGCACTGAGCTGCAAAAAATGAAAGACTACTAGGAAAAGTGTTACTTTTAGTCTAAATTGGTAAATGATGTTTGAAATACCCTGTTAAATGAAAAGGTGCTCTTTTAAATGATGGCATCTTAAGGGAAAAAGTCAGCTTTAAAGAGGTTTTGAGACAGTTGCTTCTGGAAAAAAAAAATAAATTAAAATTGGAGGCATCTAAGGTCTTTAGCCATCCCATCTTGAAGATTGATTCAAAACACAGTTCCTTCATACAGGAAGAAGAGAGGACCATAGGTGGCAACCCATTTGAAAATGGAGTTCTATTTCTTTCTGTTTGGGATTATCGGACACCATTTATTGTGAAGTCGAGGGACTGCAGTTAGCTCTCCATTAATTTCCTTCCCTGAAATTCATCTGCATTTGCTCCTTTGTCTGGAGTCCCCATTTATTAGTATGCATAGATGGTATACTCCATCGATGCATGAATAACAGAGGGGATAATGTGCCTTTTGCTGCAATCTTCTTTTGCTGCTCCATTTTGCTTGCTTTGTTCTTGCTTTCTGTCAAAGAAATGCTAGCAAAAGCCCTCCTCAAGTCTTGCTGTGAAGACAGACTGCCAGAAAGGTAGAGAAACTT
Organism: Melospiza melodia melodia; assembly: GCF_035770615.1. NCBI lineage: Eukaryota > Metazoa > Chordata > Aves > Passeriformes > Passerellidae > Melospiza > Melospiza melodia. Next base: position 21,288,487 of record NC_086226.1, on the reverse strand, counting down.
CCGACATTTCCAAGACCCATGTAGCACGTGTCTTGGTCAATTTCTATGCAGATCCTTTCTTCCAGCAGGACTTTTTTGCACCGTTAGCGAACACTGAACTGAATCCAATACAAAAGCAGTGGCCAGAAGAACCATTCTCTTTTCATTTGAATGGTGATAAAAATGCGTATCAAATCAAAGCATTTTAGAGCAGCAGGAAGATTTTCTATGCAGCTAGCAAATCATAACAAGATGCCTATTCACCAGCTGGGTTCCTTTCGGAATTTACAAGAATTCCCGACAGAAAACACAGCTTAGTAAACTACCAATCTAAATCACAATATCTAGAAAGGTGACATGAAAAAGAGCAAGAGGAAGAAAACCAAAAAGAAAACCAAAGGAAGCCAGAAATAAGGCACAACCTCTCCTCCTTTTCTGCTTACTACAGTACCTTAGAAGTACCTTCAAGTTTCCTAACAGTCATATCAGTAGAAAAGTGTGCCAAGAACAATTGTGGAAAACTGTGGAAAACCCTTCGATCACAAGAGAAGCATAGGGTTTGCTTTCACGACCATTAAATCTGCATGCAATGCCTACGGTAAGGGTAGGTTTTGTATATTCAAGAACAATTGAAAACTCTTTCTGAATTGAAGGGACTGCTTTTTGTTTGTTATGAATGACTTGGCTAAATATGGCGCATGTTAAAATACTGCAGACATGTGGTTCGTTTTAGAGATGGCAACTGCAAAGGAGGCAAGCATTTGGTGTGCTTAAGAAGTAATGTATTGGCGAGTGCTTTTGTTACTTCTTTAGAAGGTTAGAATATGCCGAAAAGATGCTAGCTGGGGACTTGCAATTAATGAATTATTTGCTGTAAGTAGGTCAAATGACATTAGCTTTCAAAAAGGAAAAGTAGTCTTATTCCACGTGCCAATTCTAAAGTAGATTAATAAGCCTTAAGCAGAAGATGGATGTGAAGAGGGATATGACATGAAAGGTTAAGCAACACTGCTGACAGCAAAAGGCTTACCTGCTGCAGATACAGGAGACAAAATCCTATTTTGACACAGACATTGCTATTCAGACGACAGTAAAATTCTGAGTGACAGCAAAATTTACTCAGTCATGACAGTAAAATTTGCTCCCATCAAAATGTGCTAATCAATTCTTAGTGTAAGCTAAGCACCTTAAGCAAAGGGTAGTTCAAGCGTGACTGGTATTTGATGGCAAAAAAGGCAACTTGGCCTGCGTTTCTCACTTCTACTCCATTCAAAAGCTTACTCTGTCTCAGATTCCTTCGGAGGGATACCAACGCAAGCCGCAAAACTGCACCAAAATGATGATTGAAAGAAAGATAGATTAGAAAAACGGAATAATGGTTCATGTTCTTTTCCTTCCAACTGCTTTGTTTGCCCCTTTGAAATGTTTGAAGTCCTTTCTGGTGTCACCATGGTTGCACTGCAGCAAGTGTTCGGCTGTAAGCTGTCCATATTGCCAGCTTTTGGACTGCCTTCAGAAAACTTCCCACTGGTTTTGTCTAGAAATCACAAGCAGTAGAGATGACAAAGACTGCAGAAACCTTCTCATCTCCTTCTAGAGCAAGACCATGTCTTTCAGCCACTCTTAACTAGACAACTTTCATCAGTCATGAGGGAGTCTCATGTTCAAGAGCTAAGCAGTGACAGCTGCCAATGACAAAAAGCAGACTGAAATTCTCTTGGGACTCCAGCAGAGAGCAATGAAGGAGGTTGAATTCACCTTCTTGGGAAGTTCTAAAATGCACGTTCACTTGAGCACAGGAGCTAAGCCATCGTAACCTTTGTTGAGTATGTCTGCGTAGACAGAGTTTCCATCACTGCAGAAGCCATGCTATTTAACCCACGTTATCATCTCTAGCTGCTAAGCTGCACTTCCTGCAAAGTATCTGCAACGTATTTTACAGGGTGGCTTTTATGTGTAATCCCTGAGTAATATAGCAAAGAGAAGTACTTGGGGTGTGGGGTGGGGGGGGAACCCCAACTCTTAGGTTTTTCAAATCGTGGTTCCATTTGAAAGTCAAAAAAGATGTCAAACCTTTCGTTCCTAGACGTATTTCCAGCACAAACTGTACCAGAATTTATGACCCGTAACTGTACCATAGACGCTCTTTCTCTGGACTATTCCTTAAGAAACAAAGTCCTCACTAGAAATAAAACAAAATTAGCCAAAGTATTGGCCTGGATTAGTTCCAAGGCTCTGTACTAAAGGCCAAACGCCTGTAATAATAGTAACGAGTGGACTAAAAGTTAAATCAATAGAGCATTACTCAGTTCAAAGACATCTTGTGTCCTAATGTTCTCACAGAAGACTGTAAAAACCTGTCTATTTTTGTGGGTTTCTTTTATCCATTTAGCTGTACCTTCTACTTCTCTCCACTGTCTGAGAACATTGATGATTAAGTTGGATGACCTCATGTCAACTTGTAGAAGTAAAGAAAGAGAAGCCAGTAAAGAAAGGCAAATTTGTTAATTGCAGGTGGAAAGAGGGAGGCCAACAAAAGAAAACAAAAGAACAGTAATAATGAAATGCTCCCCTGTCTTCTGTGAAAAGTAAAGGCACAGACAAGAAAGAACAAGTGCAAAATTCCCACTGGAGAAACGCACTTGATCTGACTCAAGTATTTTGCGGTACATTTCTTGCTGTTTTCTCATGCCAAACATATTAACCATTGAAGGTGTCCCTTTCCTCTTTCTGGAATACAGCTAGGAAGATGGCTGTGTCATTGCTGACAAGCTGCTGTTCTCAGAGGTGTCCAGCTGAAAGTCCTAGATCAATTGATTTGCTCTGTCACTTTGATATGGCATGACTTACCGTTTCAGCACCTGAACTGGCCAGCCCTACAATTCTTTGCCCCTTGAATGGTTAGATAGGCTCCTTGGCAACTGGCATTTGTAAGGAGATGAAACTATGCAGAATTTGCACCGTGAGATGATGCCAAATGAGTCACGCCGGTAGATTAACTAGGGCATGCAAGGCAGAGAGAGGGAAATGAGAGCACAAGAAGAGAGTACACAAGAAGAGAGTACAATCTCCTTTTTTCTGAAACACTGTAGAGATCAAAGTGAACACAAATCCTCCTAGGGGTAGTTCTTGCAAAAGACTAAGAGTTCTTTTTGTGTTCACAGGCCTGGAATATTTAGCTTTGGATCACGGCAAAATGCAGATGACAAAACGAGGCCTTGAAGTCACATCCAGTATGAAGCAGTAGGAAAGAGGGAAGCAGCTGAGAGCGTCAACCCTGCTAAGTAGTCTCAGTATTCTTCTTGACATGAGCAGAAATTTGAAAGGAGTCTCTGAAAATGACAAAGGAGGCAGAAGAAAAGGGAGCGATGACTCCTCTGGCCTAGTGTTTCCTAACAGGGATCTTCAAAATGGAAAGGTTGTATCATCCTTTCAACTGAAGGAAGGTATGAAAACAACAGGAAGGAAATGGCATCAAATACTCTGGGCAGTGTACTTCTAGACAGAAAGGCCACTGATGGAAAACCAACTCAACTGGCACCAATGCAGCAGCATTGTACTAAAGCCAGAAATGTCCAGCGCTTCGCTCTCTGCCATTCCATTCAGATGCACACAGCAGCTCTGCAACATTCCTACTGATCATCTCCTTGGCAAACTGGCAGTGAGGGTCCGTGGTGATGCAGAGTCCCCAGGCAGATGCAAAGGAGAGCTGCTTTCTTGCAAAAACCAGGCCTTTATCAGTTCCATAGCTTTAAGCCATAACAAACACAATTCAACCAACCACCATGCACCACGCTGTGAACACACGACGCTTCTAGAACTTGTTGATCTAGCTCGAATTCAGCTGCCTCACCTTCCCACAGTCCTTTTCTACTTAGCCAAAGTAATGGGCCTCAGCCCAAGGCCTTCCTTTTTTAAGCTTCTAGCTCTATGCAGCAGCAAACCACTACTTTCTTCTGTGCCGAGACTTTAGGTAGACGATTTGCATCTGCCCTTCCAGTGAAACCTAATGGGGAGAGAAAAGCCTCTCCGAGATGTTCAGTCATTCCATTTTCTAGACAGGCCACATCCAAAGAAAAGCAAGCTATGGGATTGTGTACTTGCTCTCACAAAACACCTGCTGCCCTCTGACAATCAACTAGCAGAAAACCAGCCAAACTGAGACTTGAGGCAAACAACCCTTGGAAGGGAATCATGATGTGATCAATCAAGACAACACTTTTCCAGGCTACCGAGATATTGGAAATATCAGCAAAGGCTTGAGAGCAAAGGCTGAACTAATGGGGAAAGGGTCAAAGAATCCCAAGAAAAACATGACCAAATGTTAAAACAATTCCAAGAGAAACATAGGCAACTAACCTGTTGAAGCCTTCAGGAAATCAGTGGCCGCTGATTTACATAGGCCATTCGAGTTAATTGACCCGTGCACCTTCCACTCCTTTTTCGGCACCATAGCACCGGTGAATTGAGACCATGGAATCACAATTCCTTGGATTCTGTTCTTAACTTTAGGAGAGAAGTACAGCAGCTGAAGTACCTGTTACTGATGTGATACCCAGAAACACAGAGTTGACACATTTCATTCTTGGCCAATCACAACAAGCAAGACTAAGAACATAAGGCTGGCTCATTTTCAGGACACATTTCTTGTTTTACAGCCTGCTCTGATTCCGGTGAAACTTTTTCATTAGCTTCTCTCTAAAAGGAGAAAGTCCAGTTCAATGTCCCGCCCTACTGCTGCAAGTATACCATTTCGTTTCTCGAGCCTAAAAATTGAATCGGTAGTTATGGAGTCGCCCGGGGCGTCTTTCTGCAGAAGCCACGCTAAGGAGAGCACTGTGAGCGGCACAATCGCCTTTGCGGGAAGAAGCCACTTCTTCGCCTCCGGGAGCCGGAGAGAGCGGCACCTTCGGAAAGGTGAAGAAGGAAGCTGCACAACACTGGGATTGTGTGCGCAGCTTGCCAACTGATAGAAAACAGTACCTTTGCACTCTCCTGACTTTTCCAATCACATGAACATTCGATTGGAAGCTGTTTTGGACAACTTTTGTTTTCTTCCTGACAAACACTTGGCACACCTCCGTGCAACGTCTAGAACACGATGGGAGATGTTTTCTGTGCTGGCACAGTTTCTCCTTGCCAGATGTATTTGAAAAGCTTTTTGCTACGATGTAGACGACAAGAGAGCCTGAAGACTGGATGTAAGCAAATGACACCCATCTTCAAAAAAGGCAATTAGGAGGACTCGGAATAGTGCAAACAACAAGCCTCTTTTTTATCCCCAGGAAGATGATGAAGCAGTTCTTCCTTGAAAACCTTGCCAGGCACATGAAAGACGAGCAAATAATGTAGTTAGCGTGATTTTTCAGGGGAATTTCATGCTGAACATCACTTTAAACTCCTCTGATGAATCAACTTGACTGGTAGATGGAGGAAATATTATCTGCCTGGGCTTCAGGGAGGTTTTTGACATATCTCTACGTGGCAGCACACATACATATGGAAGCAATAGTGCAGAGGGGAGGGAACCAGTGTCTTTTCAGTGGTGCTGAGTGAAAAGACAAGAGGCAGTGGGCACACACTGAAATACAGGAGATTGCCTTTGAACATCAGTAAATGATTCTTTATTGTGAGGGTGAATGAACCACGGCACAGACTGCCCAGAAAGATTGTGGAGCCTGGATCTTTGAAGACATTAAAAGTACACCCAGATAGAATCCTGGGCAAGAGGCTCTAGGTATCCTGGTTTAGGCAGGGGGGTTGGGCCTGGTTAGCCCCACCAACCCCTTCCACTCTCATTCATTCTGTGCTAGTGAATTCTCTTCAAGAGGCATTTCAAGCACTGGCATGACAAAGTTCTGTGCAGACAGAGATCCAAATGGACATGGCATCTAAGTTCCTTAAGCAGTGTTCAAGAAGAATGTAAAACTCTGGGACAAGTGTCTCTTCCCTAAGTGAATCCCTTTCATGGGAAAATTCCCAGCTATAGAAAGATCTTCTGATACGCATGCTTAAGACTGACACTGGCTGAGCAAATTTCTCCCTATGTGTATCTAAGACCCGTTAGGATCTTCACCCAAAGTGCTGTCAACATAGTCACAGAATGCCTAGTGTTAAGAAGCGACAACTTCCATCAGAATGGCACCTATTGGTGCACAAAATGGATTAATGGATGGGAATTATCTGCTTGGGTTAAAAACAAAAATAAAGAGTTGGTCTTTATTTAATCAATTTCATTGCAATATTGAGAAGGGAAGAAAAAGACCTAAGTCCTTGACTTTCTGAACTCGGGGAAAGATTTTAAAAATTCCTTGTAAAAATGTATGATCACAATCAGACTACTGAAACCATTTTAGTTGGGAAAAAAGTTCCAAAATTGTCTAGATAGTGGCAAAGAAGCCAAGAAAATAGGAAAGAAACAAAAAGAGAGCAAAAGAGTCAGCTTCAGTGTACAAGCTCGTTCTAGAAGTAGTCTGCTGGGAAAAGGAACCCCCAGTTGAATTTCCAATGTATTCCTGCCCTTGATTCAGTAACTGGTCAATGTAAAAACCAATCCTTTTGTACAACTTCTTCCAGCAACAAAATCTCCAACAGGTTGACACTACCATCATGCCTGTTCCAGACATATTTAAAAGAGAAATGATGATTTTCTTGAAAACCTACTTGCATAAAAGTTGCAAGATGGTGGAGGGATTCCCACATCCTCCTTCCTCCATCTGGCTTGAAAGTATCTTTGATAAAATATGCAACAAAGCACATGATTTATAAGGTAGAGTCAAATGGATGATTTGGGAATTGATCTCTTGTTGATAGGAAACTTCATATCCTCTCTGGGTGATCTTTTTAAAACAAAATGTGGAGCTGAGGCATGAATCTGCCACAACAATTGTAAAGCAAACATACACACTCCCCTTCACATGCCCCCCCTTCCACACACACCTAGGCACACACAGAGATCAGCATAGCCCATCATGAACACCTTGGAAAAGACTGAAATGCTAAATGCCTCTCTTGATGGGCAAAAGAGCTGGTGCAGTAATTCAAATGCCTGGTACAAAAATTCTGTTGAATCTTTAGCTCCTATTTAAAACACAGCTTTTCATTTCATTCTATTTACAGAATATTTTCATTTCATTTGTTTCTTTAAAATTACTTCGTTCTCACCTGTTGTGTGTCTAGGAATATTTTCTTCCAAAAATAGAAAAAAATAGATGATATCTTTTCATCAGAAAACATTGGTTGATACCATTTCAAACCATCATGATATGGAAGAATTCTTCTGTCCCTCTCTAAGGTGGAAGAAGCATTTGGATCACAGATCATCTACAATGAAATACTTGACATGTTTAAGATGCTTTCAATCAATTTTGATCGTCAATTGCTTATTTGTTGTAAACAGTAAGTTTTCAGTGAAGGGAAAGTGTGTGTGGTATATCTAGATGATGTGTTCAAACCCAGTTCCTACTAATGGCCAGGCTGAATTCCAGGAAATAATGTCCCGAATGATATTTTGCCGCCTTCTTTGGCACTTCCTGAAATCTTACCATGATGAAGTGCTGAAACGCAGAGATTTTCTCTTAGAGAGTGTCTCATGTTATAACCCATCCCATGGATTTTATGCTGTAATTCTTATCTCTTAAAATTTGCTATCTTCTGCACAGTTTTCATGAACCTTTCTGTTACAGTAGTGAATAGCACAGACAAATGTCATTTTGTACAACTTTGAATTTACCCCAAGAGCTGAGAGAAAACTTGCTCCTATACTTCAATCCGAGTTTCTTCTATAGTCCAACTTTGTTTCTCTACCATCAAGCTTCTCCTTTGTTGCTGCTCCAAGCCCCGTCCAAGCTGACCTTGAATACTTTCAGGGATTCAGGGACACCCACAACTTCTCTGGGCAACCTGTTCCAATGTTCCAGCACTCCCACAGTAAAAAAGGCCTTCCTTTCATCTAATATGTGTAGGAAATCATAAATCTAGGCGTAGAAACTTGGAGTGCAAATGCGAAATTCTTTTGATTTGAAGCACATTTTATATGAATACTGACTTCCAGATGACTAAAAGATGTTGATGGGCATTTGAGCTGACAAGTTTTGAAAAAGTGCACGGAAATTAAAATTGAAACCACTAAAATTAAAAACTTCTTGCCATTTTCTTTTTCCTCTCCTAGTCAAAATTGCATATGTCAGATATCAGTGCTTCATGCAAACCTCTCAGATGCTCTCAGAGAAAAAGCTTTTCTTTCAGACTAAGTTGCGGTTGACGTAGAACACTAGCAGGAGTGAAAGCTTTTCTGGGCATCGGGGCAGCACCTTCCCCTTGGATTTGTGTGCAGAATGCATTTTATCCAAACTGGAAAATAGATCCCAGCTCTGTTCTATTCATCATTCTTACTGCATCAGGCCTGAAGATTCTGTGAAAAGTAGCCTGTGGACCTTGAAGATAGCACATGTGAAAAAGATGAGAGGTGATGGAGAAGTTGAGGGAGAGAAGAAAGAGCATATGGCCCAGTACGGACACCAGAAAGTATTTCTTCATGGGATCATGGGAGATTGCAGGAGCCACTTGGCACTATCAAACCAGCCCGACTTGGCACTGGTGCCACCTTGGGTCTGGGAACCATCCTTGCATATCGTGGATTTTCAGGAGCCAGTCGGCCACTCCCAGCCACAGGCCCCCAAACACAAACCTCGGACCGTTTCCCTGACAAACAAAACTCAGCTACCCTGCTTCTGGATGGCAGATTGCAGGAACTACTTGGCACTGTCAAACCAGCCCGACTTGGCACTGGTGCCACCTTGGGTCTGGGAACTCTCCCACGTATCATGGATTTTCAGGAGCCAGCCGGCCACTCCCAGCCACAGGCCCCCAAACACAAACCTCGGACCGTTTCCCTGACAAACAAAACTCAGCTACCCCGCTTCTGGATGGCAGATTGCAGGAAGTACTTGGCACTGTCAAACCAGCCCGACTTGGCACTGGTGCCACCTTGGGTCTGGGAACTCTCCCACGTATCATGGATTTTCAGGAGCCAGCCGGCCACTCCCAGCCACAGGCCCCCAAACACAAACCACGGCCCTTTTCCCTGGCAAACAAAACTCACCTGCTCCGCTTCTGGATGGCAGATTGCAGGAGCCTCGTTGTAGTATCAAAGCTGCCTGACTTGGCACTGGTGGCAACTTAGGGCTCCGAACCACCCTGCGTATCGTGGATTTTCCCGGAGTCAGCCGGCCACTCCAAGCCACGGGCCCCCAAACACAAACCACAGCCCTCTTCCCTTGCAAACAAAACTCACCTGCCCCACTTCTGGATGGCAGATCGCACAAGGCACTTGGTAGTAACAAACCAGCCTGACTTGGCACTGGTGCCACCTTGGGTCTGGGAGCCATCCTGCATATCAAAGAATTTCAGGAGCCAGCCGTCACTCTCGGCCCCTGGCTGCCAAACAGAAACCTCGGTCCTTTTCCCTTACAAGCAAAACTCCTCCCCTGCCCCACTTCTGGCTGGCAGATTGCAGGAGCCACTTCGTACTATCAAACCAGCCCGACTTGGCAGTATTGTTCCCTTGGCTCTGGGAACCATCCTGCATATCAAAGAATTTCGGGAGCCAGCCTGAACAATTGTTTCGCACCCTTTAAAGGTGGTGTTTGACAAACAGGGCTGAAGCAAATCTTCAAAATATCCAGGAGATCAAAATCCGTGGAAGCAAATTCTCCTGGCCAGTCACCTTGCTGCTGCTGCTAATTCACCCTACATACCATCTGATCAGGCCTAACAATGCTGCTGCAAAAACATTGTGAAAAAGGTAGGCACATTTTCACAGATGCAGGGAAAATCCCCTTGGATGATCATTCCAAGGCATAACTTGATGGAGCAAGTTATGCAACCTTGTCTACTGGCAATATCTAAGTTGGTGAGTTCACCATCTGTCAGCATCACTTTCGAAAATAAATGTTTGATCCACAAAAAAAATATTTCATATGTCCTGTCTACCTGCTTCATTTCAACCAATGAATAGGCTACATTCCATCAGCAAAGGATTTATGATCCTATCTTTCTTTAATAGGATTCAGATGCCCATGGTAGGGGTGTAATTAAATTCACATGTTAAAAATATCCTTCTTGTTATCTTTCTTTTAATGACCCACACGTAACATCAGTCTGAGAGCTGAAGAAAACCCCTTCATTTGCTCTTTGCCAAGTATCATCTACGTGATACAAATTCTACTTGAGAAATCACACCCATTCATTGCCATGTAAACAACCTTTTCTTCATCATTAGGTATTTTGGTGGAGTGAATGATTAGAACATAAGCAAGGGCATTTGTTCAAGATGCTCCAGAAAGAGCTGTGCTCTGTTCTCTTCTTTGCTGCCTATGTTAGCACTGAGCTGCAAAAAATGAAAGACTACTAGGAAAAGTGTTACTTTTAGTCTAAATTGGTAAATGATGTTTGAAATACCCTGTTAAATGAAAAGGTGCTCTTTTAAATGATGGCATCTTAAGGGAAAAAGTCAGCTTTAAAGAGGTTTTGAGACAGTTGCTTCTGGAAAAAAAAAATAAATTAAAATTGGAGGCATCTAAGGTCTTTAGCCATCCCATCTTGAAGATTGATTCAAAACACAGTTCCTTCATACAGGAAGAAGAGAGGACCATAGGTGGCAACCCATTTGAAAATGGAGTTCTATTTCTTTCTGTTTGGGATTATCGGACACCATTTCTTGTGAAGTCGAGGGACTGCAGTTAGCTCTCCATTAATTTCCTTCCCTGAAATTCATCTGCATTTGCTCCTTTGTCTGGAGTCCCCATGTATTAGTATGCATAGATGGTATACTCCATCGATGCATGAATAACAGAGGGGATAATGTGCCTTTTGCTGCAATCTTCTTTTGCTGCTCCATTTTGCTTGCTTTGTTCTTGCTTTCTGTCAAAGAAATGCTAGCAAAAGCCCTCCTCAAGTCTTGCTGTGAAGACAGACTGCCAGAAAGGTAGAGAAACTTCCGACATTTCCAAGACCCATGTAGCACGTGTCTTGGTCAATTTCTATGCAGATCCTTTCTTCCAGCAGGACTTTTTTGCACCGTTAGCGAACACTGAACTGAATCCAATACAAAAGCAGTGGCCAGAAGAACCATTCTCTTTTCATTTGAATGGTGATAAAAATGCGTATCAAATCAAAGCATTTTAGAGCAGCAGGAAGATTTTCTATGCAGCTAGCAAATCATAACAAGATGCCTATTCACCAGCTGGGTTCCTTTCGGAATTTACAAGAATTCCCGACAGAAAACACAGCTTAGTAAACTACCAATCTAAATCACAATATCTAGAAAGGTGACATGAAAAAGAGCAAGAGGAAGAAAACCAAAAAGAAAACCAAAGGAAGCCAGAAATAAGGCACAACCTCTCCTCCTTTTCTGCTTACTACAGTACCTTAGAAGTACCTTCAAGTTTCCTAACAGTCATATCAGTAGAAAAGTGTGCCAAGAACAATTGTGGAAAACTGTGGAAAACCCTTCGATCACAAGAGAAGCATAGGGTTTGCTTTCACGACCATTAAATCTGCATGCAATGCCTACGGTAAGGGTAGGTTTTGTATATTCAAGAACAATTGAAAACTCTTTCTGAATTGAAGGGACTGCTTTTTGTTTGTTATGAATGACTTGGCTAAATATGGCGCATGTTAAAATACTGCAGACATGTGGTTCGTTTTAGAGATGGCAACTGCAAAGGAGGCAAGCATTTGGTGTGCTTAAGAAGTAATGTATTGGCGAGTGCTTTTGTTACTTCTTTAGAAGGTTAGAATATGCCGAAAAGATGCTAGCTGGGGACTTGCAATTAATGAATTATTTGCTGTAAGTAGGTCAAATGACATTAGCTTTCAAAAAGGAAAAGTAGTCTTATTCCACGTGCCAATTCTAAAGTAGATTAATAAGCCTTAAGCAGAAGATGGATGTGAAGAGGGATATGACATGAAAGGTTAAGCAACACTGCTGACAGCAAAAGGCTTACCTGCTGCAGATACAGGAGACAAAATCCTATTTTGACACAGACATTGCTATTCAGACGACAGTAAAATTCTGAGTGACAGCAAAATTTACTCAGTCATGACAGTAAAATTTGCTCCCATCAAAATGTGCTAATCAATTCTTAGTGTAAGCTAAGCACCTTAAGCAAAGGGTAGTTCAAGCGTGACTGGTATTTGATGGCAAAAAAGGCAACTTGGCCTGCGTTTCTCACTTCTACTCCATTCAAAAGCTTACTCTGTCTCAGATTCCTTCGGAGGGATACCAACGCAAGCCGCAAAACTGCACCAAAATGATGATTGAAAGAAAGATAGATTAGAAAAACGGAATAATGGTTCATGTTCTTTTCCTTCCAACTGCTTTGTTTGCCCCTTTGAAATGTTTGAAGTCCTTTCTGGTGTCACCATGGTTGCACTGCAGCAAGTGTTCGGCTGTAAGCTGTCCATATTGCCAGCTTTTGGACTGCCTTCAGAAAACTTCCCACTGGTTTTGTCTAGAAATCACAAGCAGTAGAGATGACAAAGACTGCAGAAACCTTCTCATCTCCTTCTAGAGCAAGACCATGTCTTTCAGCCACTCTTAACTAGACAACTTTCATCAGTCATGAGGGAGTCTCATGTTCAAGAGCTAAGCAGTGACAGCTGCCAATGACAAAAAGCAGACTGAAATTCTCTTGGGACTCCAGCAGAGAGCAATGAAGGAGGTTGAATTCACCTTCTTGGGAAGTTCTAAAATGCACGTTCACTTGAGCACAGGAGCTAAGCCATCGTAACCTTTGTTGAGTATGTCTGCGTAGACAGAGTTTCCATCACTGCAGAAGCCATGCTATTTAACCCACGTTATCATCTCTAGCTGCTAAGCTGCACTTCCTGCAAAGTATCTGCAACGTATTTTACAGGGTGGCTTTTATGTGTAATCCCTGAGTAATATTGCAAAGAGAAGTACTTGGGGTGTGGGGTGGGGGGGGAACCCCAACTCTTAGGTTTTTCAAATCGTGGTTCCATTTGAAAGTCAAAAAAGATGTCAAACCTTTCGTTCCTAGACGTATTTCCAGCACAAACTGTACCAGAATTTATGACCCGTAACTGTACCATAGACGCTCTTTCTCTGGACTATTCCTTAAGAAACAAAGTCCTCACTAGAAATAAAACAAAATTAGCCAAAGTATTGGCCTGGATTAGTTCCAAGGCTCTGTACTAAAGGCCAAACGCCTGTAATAATAGTAACGAGTGGACTAAAAGTTAAATCAATAGAGCATTACTCAGTTCAAAGACATCTTGTGTCCTAATGTTCTCACAGAAGACTGTAAAAACCTGTCTATTTTTGTGGGTTTCTTTTATCCATTTAGCTGTACCTTCTACTTCTCTCCACTGTCTGAGAACATTGATGATTAAGTTGGATGACCTCATGTCAACTTGTAGAAGTAAAGAAAGAGAAGCCAGTAAAGAAAGGCAAATTTGTTAATTGCAGGTGGAAAGAGGGAGGCCAACAAAAGAAAACAAAAGAACAGTAATAATGAAATGCTCCCCTGTCTTCTGTGAAAAGTAAAGGCACAGACAAGAAAGAACAAGTGCAAAATTCCCACTGGAGAAACGCACTTGATCTGACTCAAGTATTTTGCGGTACATTTCTTGCTGTTTTCTCATGCCAAACATATTAACCATTGAAGGTGTCCCTTTCCTCTTTCTGGAATACAGCTAGGAAGATGGCTGTGTCATTGCTGACAAGCTGCTGTTCTCAGAGGTGTCCAGCTGAAAGTCCTAGATCAATTGATTTGCTCTGTCACTTTGATATGGCATGACTTACCGTTTCAGCACCTGAACTGGCCAGCCCTACAATTCTTTGCCCCTTGAATGGTTAGATAGGCTCCTTGGCAACTGGCATTTGTAAGGAGATGAAACTATGCAGAATTTGCACCGTGAGATGATGCCAAATGAGTCACGCCGGTAGATTAACTAGGGCATGCAAGGCAGAGAGAGGGAAATGAGAGCACAAGAAGAGAGTACACAAGAAGAGAGTACAATCTCCTTTTTTCTGAAACACTGTAGAGATCAAAGTGAACACAAATCCTCCTAGGGGTAGTTCTTGCAAAAGACTAAGAGTTCTTTTTGTGTTCACAGGCCTGGAATATTTAGCTTTGGATCACGGCAAAATGCAGATGACAAAACGAGGCCTTGAAGTCACATCCAGTATGAAGCAGTAGGAAAGAGGGAAGCAGCTGAGAGCGTCAACCCTGCTAAGTAGTCTCAGTATTCTTCTTGACATGAGCAGAAATTTGAAAGGAGTCTCTGAAAATGACAAAGGAGGCAGAAGAAAAGGGAGCGATGACTCCTCTGGCCTAGTGTTTCCTAACAGGGATCTTCAAAATGGAAAGGTTGTATCATCCTTTCAACTGAAGGAAGGTATGAAAACAACAGGAAGGAAATGGCATCAAATACTCTGGGCAGTGTACTTCTAGACAGAAAGGCCACTGATGGAAAACCAACTCAACTGGCACCAATGCAGCAGCATTGTACTAAAGCCAGAAATGTCCAGCGCTTCGCTCTCTGCCATTCCATTCAGATGCACACAGCAGCTCTGCAACATTCCTACTGATCATCTCCTTGGCAAACTGGCAGTGAGGGTCCGTGGTGATGCAGAGTCCCCAGGCAGATGCAAAGGAGAGCTGCTTTCTTGCAAAAACCAGGCCTTTATCAGTTCCATAGCTTTAAGCCATAACAAACACAATTCAACCAACCACCATGCACCACGCTGTGAACACACGACGCTTCTAGAACTTGTTGATCTAGCTCGAATTCAGCTGCCTCACCTTCCCACAGTCCTTTTCTACTTAGCCAAAGTAATGGGCCTCAGCCCAAGGCCTTCCTTTTTTAAGCTTCTAGCTCTATGCAGCAGCAAACCACTACTTTCTTCTGTGCCGAGACTTTAGGTAGACGATTTGCATCTGCCCTTCCAGTGAAACCTAATGGGGAGAGAAAAGCCTCTCCGAGATGTTCAGTCATTCCATTTTCTAGACAGGCCACATCCAAAGAAAAGCAAGCTATGGGATTGTGTACTTGCTCTCACAAAACACCTGCTGCCCTCTGACAATCAACTAGCAGAAAACCAGCCAAACTGAGACTTGAGGCAAACAACCCTTGGAAGGGAATCATGATGTGATCAATCAAGACAACACTTTTCCAGGCTACCGAGATATTGGAAATATCAGCAAAGGCTTGAGAGCAAAGGCTGAACTAATGGGGAAAGGGTCAAAGAATCCCAAGAAAAACATGACCAAATGTTAAAACAATTCCAAGAGAAACATAGGCAACTAACCTGTTGAAGCCTTCAGGAAATCAGTGGCCGCTGATTTACATAGGCCATTCGAGTTAATTGACCCGTGCACCTTCCACTCCTTTTTCGGCACCATAGCACCGGTGAATTGAGACCATGGAATCACAATTCCTTGGATTCTGTTCTTAACTTTAGGAGAGAAGTACAGCAGCTGAAGTACCTGTTACTGATGTGATACCCAGAAACACAGAGTTGACACATTTCATTCTTGGCCAATCACAACAAGCAAGACTAAGAACATAAGGCTGGCTCATTTTCAGGACACATTTCTTGTTTTACAGCCTGCTCTGATTCCGGTGAAACTTTTTCATTAGCTTCTCTCTAAAAGGAGAAAGTCCAGTTCAATGTCCCGCCCTACTGCTGCAAGTATACCATTTCGTTTCTCGAGCCTAAAAATTGAATCGGTAGTTATGGAGTCGCCCGGGGCGTCTTTCTGCAGAAGCCACGCTAAGGAGAGCACTGTGAGCGGCACAATCGCCTTTGCGGGAAGAAGCCACTTCTTCGCCTCCGGGAGCCGGAGAGAGCGGCACCTTCGGAAAGGTGAAGAAGGAAGCTGCACAACACTGGGATTGTGTGCGCAGCTTGCCAACTGATAGAAAACAGTACCTTTGCACTCTCCTGACTTTTCCAATCACATGAACATTCGATTGGAAGCTGTTTTGGACAACTTTTGTTTTCTTCCTGACAAACACTCGGCACACCTCCGTGCAACGTCTAGAACACGATGGGAGATGTTTTCTGTGCTGGCACAGTTTCTCCTTGCCAGATGTATTTGAAAAGCTTTTTGCTACGATGTAGACGACAAGAGAGCCTGAAGACTGGATGTAAGCAAATGACACCCATCTTCAAAAAAGGCAATTAGGAGGACTCGGAATAGTGCAAACAACAAGCCTCTTTTTTATCCCCAGGAAGATGATGAAGCAGTTCTTCCTTGAAAACCTTGCCAGGCACATGAAAGACGAGCAAATAATGTAGTTAGCGTGATTTTTCAGGGGAATTTCATGCTGAACATCACTTTAAACTCCTCTGATGAATCAACTTGACTGGTAGATGGAGGAAATATTATCTGCCTGGGCTTCAGGGAGGTTTTTGACATATCTCTACGTGGCAGCACACATACATATGGAAGCAATAGTGCAGAGGGGAGGGAACCAGTGTCTTTTCAGTGGTGCTGAGTGAAAAGACAAGAGGCAGTGGGCACACACTGAAATACAGGAGATTGCCTTTGAACATCAGTAAATGATTCTTTATTGTGAGGGTGAATGAACCACGGCACAGACTGCCCAGAAAGATTGTGGAGCCTGGATCTTTGAAGACATTAAAAGTACACCCAGATAGAATCCTGGGCAAGAGGCTCTAGGTATCCTGGTTTAGGCAGGGGGGTTGGGCCTGGTTAGCCCCACCAACCCCTTCCACTCTCATTCATTCTGTGCTAGTGAATTCTCTTCAAGAGGCATTTCAAGCACTGGCATGACAAAGTTCTGTGCAGACAGAGATCCAAATGGACATGGCATCTAAGTTCCTTAAGCAGTGTTCAAGAAGAATGTAAAACTCTGGGACAAGTGTCTCTTCCCTAAGTGAATCCCTTTCATGGGAAAATTCCCAGCTATAGAAAGATCTTCTGATACGCATGCTTAAGACTGACACTGGCTGAGCAAATTTCTCCCTATGTGTATCTAAGACCCGTTAGGATCTTCACCCAAAGTGCTGTCAACATAGTCACAGAATGCCTAGTGTTAAGAAGCGACAACTTCCATCAGAATGGCACCTATTGGTGCACAAAATGGATTAATGGATGGGAATTATCTGCTTGGGTTAAAAACAAAAATAAAGAGTTGGTCTTTATTTAATCAATTTCATTGCAATATTGAGAAGGGAAGAAAAAGACCTAAGTCCTTGACTTTCTGAACTCGGGGAAAGATTTTAAAAATTCCTTGTAAAAATGTATGATCACAATCAGACTACTGAAACCATTTTAGTTGGGAAAAAAGTTCCAAAATTGTCTAGATAGTGGCAAAGAAGCCAAGAAAATAGGAAAGAAACAAAAAGAGAGCAAAAGAGTCAGCTTCAGTGTACAAGCTCGTTCTAGAAGTAGTCTGCTGGGAAAAGGAACCCCCAGTTGAATTTCCAATGTATTCCTGCCCTTGATTCAGTAACTGGTCAATGTAAAAACCAATCCTTTTGTACAACTTCTTCCAGCAACAAAATCTCCAACAGGTTGACACTACCATCATGCCTGTTCCAGACATATTTAAAAGAGAAATGATGATTTTCTTGAAAACCTACTTGCATAAAAGTTGCAAGATGGTGGAGGGATTCCCACATCCTCCTTCCTCCATCTGGCTTGAAAGTATCTTTGATAAAATATGCAACAAAGCACATGATTTATAAGGTAGAGTCAAATGGATGATTTGGGAATTGATCTCTTGTTGATAGGAAACTTCATATCCTCTCTGGGTGATCTTTTTAAAACAAAATGTGGAGCTGAGGCATGAATCTGCCACAACAATTGTAAAGCAAACATACACACTCCCCTTCACATGCCCCCCCTTCCACACACACCTAGGCACACACAGAGATCAGCATAGCCCATCATGAACACCTTGGAAAAGACTGAAATGCTAAATGCCTCTCTTGATGGGCAAAAGAGCTGGTGCAGTAATTCAAATGCCTGGTACAAAAATTCTGTTGAATCTTTAGCTCCTATTTAAAACACAGCTTTTCATTTCATTCTATTTACAGAATATTTTCATTTCATTTGTTTCTTTAAAATTACTTCGTTCTCACCTGTTGTGTGTCTAGGAATATTTTCTTCCAAAAATAGAAAAAAATAGATGATATCTTTTCATCAGAAAACATTGGTTGATACCATTTCAAACCATCATGATATGGAAGAATTCTTCTGTCCCTCTCTAAGGTGGAAGAAGCATTTGGATCACAGATCATCTACAATGAAATACTTGACATGTTTAAGATGCTTTCAATCAATTTTGATCGTCAATTGCTTATTTGTTGTAAACAGTAAGTTTTCAGTGAAGGGAAAGTGTGTGTGGTATATCTAGATGATGTGTTCAAACCCAGTTCCTACTAATGGCCAGGCTGAATTCCAGGAAATAATGTCCCGAATGATATTTTGCCGCCTTCTTTGGCACTTCCTGAAATCTTACCATGATGAAGTGCTGAAACGCAGAGATTTTCTCTTAGAGAGTGTCTCATGTTATAACCCATCCCATGGATTTTATGCTGTAATTCTTATCTCTTAAAATTTGCTATCTTCTGCACAGTTTTCATGAACCTTTCTGTTACAGTAGTGAATAGCACAGACAAATGTCATTTTGTACAACTTTGAATTTACCCCAAGAGCTGAGAGAAAACTTGCTCCTATACTTCAATCCGAGTTTCTTCTATAGTCCAACTTTGTTTCTCTACCATCAAGCTTCTCCTTTGTTGCTGCTCCAAGCCCCGTCCAAGCTGACCTTGAATACTTTCAGGGATTCAGGGACACCCACAACTTCTCTGGGCAACCTGTTCCAATGTTCCAGCACTCCCACAGTAAAAAAGGCCTTCCTTTCATCTAATATGTGTAGGAAATCATAAATCTAGGCGTAGAAACTTGGAGTGCAAATGCGAAATTCTTTTGATTTGAAGCACATTTTATATGAATACTGACTTCCAGATGACTAAAAGATGTTGATGGGCATTTGAGCTGACAAGTTTTGAAAAAGTGCACGGAAATTAAAATTGAAACCACTAAAATTAAAAACTTCTTGCCATTTTCTTTTTCCTCTCCTAGTCAAAATTGCATATGTCAGATATCAGTGCTTCATGCAAACCTCTCAGATGCTCTCAGAGAAAAAGCTTTTCTTTCAGACTAAGTTGCGGTTGACGTAGAACACTAGCAGGAGTGAAAGCTTTTCTGGGCATCGGGGCAGCACCTTCCCCTTGGATTTGTGTGCAGAATGCATTTTATCCAAACTGGAAAATAGATCCCAGCTCTGTTCTATTCATCATTCTTACTGCATCAGGCCTGAAGATTCTGTGAAAAGTAGCCTGTGGACCTTGAAGATAGCACATGTGAAAAAGATGAGAGGTGATGGAGAAGTTGAGGGAGAGAAGAAAGAGCATATGGCCCAGTACGGACACCAGAAAGTATTTCTTCATGGGATCATGGGAGATTGCAGGAGCCACTTGGCACTATCAAACCAGCCCGACTTGGCACTGGTGCCACCTTGGGTCTGGGAACCATCCTTGCATATCGTGGATTTTCAGGAGCCAGTCGGCCACTCCCAGCCACAGGCCCCCAAACACAAACCTCGGACCGTTTCCCTGACAAACAAAACTCAGCTACCCTGCTTCTGGATGGCAGATTGCAGGAACTACTTGGCACTGTCAAACCAGCCCGACTTGGCACTGGTGCCACCTTGGGTCTGGGAACTCTCCCACGTATCATGGATTTTCAGGAGCCAGCCGGCCACTCCCAGCCACAGGCCCCCAAACACAAACCTCGGACCGTTTCCCTGACAAACAAAACTCAGCTACCCCGCTTCTGGATGGCAGATTGCAGGAAGTACTTGGCACTGTCAAACCAGCCCGACTTGGCACTGGTGCCACCTTGGGTCTGGGAACTCTCCCACGTATCATGGATTTTCAGGAGCCAGCCGGCCACTCCCAGCCACAGGCCCCCAAACACAAACCACGACCCTTTTCCCTGGCAAACAAAACTCACCTGCTCCGCTTCTGGATGGCAGATTGCAGGAGCCTCGTTGTAGTATCAAAGCTGCCTGACTTGGCACTGGTGGCAACTTAGGGCTCCGAACCACCCTGCGTATCGTGGATTTTCCCGGAGTCAGCCGGCCACTCCAAGCCACGGGCCCCCAAACACAAACCACAGCCCTCTTCCCTTGCAAACAAAACTCACCTGCCCCACTTCTGGATGGCAGATCGCACAAGGCACTTGGTAGTAACAAACCAGCCTGACTTGGCACTGGTGCCACCTTGGGTCTGGGAGCCATCCTGCATATCAAAGAATTTCAGGAGCCAGCCGTCACTCTCGGCCCCTGGCTGCCAAACAGAAACCTCGGTCCTTTTCCCTTACAAGCAAAACTCCTCCCCTGCCCCACTTCTGGCTGGCAGATTGCAGGAGCCACTTCGTACTATCAAACCAGCCCCACTTGGCAGTATTGTTCCCTTGGGTCTGGGAACCATCCTGCATATCAAAGAATTTCAGGAGCCAGCCTGAACAATTGTTTCGCACCCTTTAAAGGTGGTGTTTGACAAACAGGGCTGAAGCAAATCTTCAAAATATCCAGGAGATCAAAATCCGTGGAAGCAAATTCTCCTGGCCAGTCACCTTGCTGCTGCTGCTAATTCACCCTACATACCATCTGATCAGGCCTAACAATGCTGCTGCAAAAACATTGTGAAAAAGGTAGGCACATTTTCAAAGATGCAGGGAAAATCCCCTTGGATGATCATTCCAAGGCATAACTTGATGGAGCAAGTTATGCAACCTTGTCTACTGGCAATATCTAAGTTGGTGAGTTCACCATCTGTCAGCATCACTTTCGAAAATAAATGTTTGATCCACAAAAAAAATATTTCATATGTCCTGTCTACCTGCTTCATTTCAACCAATGAATAGGCTACATTCCATCAGCAAAGGATTTATGATCCTATCTTTCTTTAATAGGATTCAGATGCCCATGGTAGGGGTGTAATTAAATTCACATGTTAAAAATATCCTTCTTGTTATCTTTCTTTTAATGACCCACACGTAACATCAGTCTGAGAGCTGAAGAAAACCCCTTCATTTGCTCTTTGCCAAGTATCATCTACGTGATACAAATTCTACTTGAGAAATCACACCCATTCATTGCCATGTAAACAACCTTTTCTTCATCATTAGGTATTTTGGTGGAGTGAATGATTAGAACATAAGCAAGGGCATTTGTTCAAGATGCTCCAGAAAGAGCTGTGCTCTGTTCTCTTCTTTGCTGCCTATGTTAGCACTGAGCTGCAAAAAATGAAAGACTACTAGGAAAAGTGTTACTTTTAGTCTAAATTGGTAAATGATGTTTGAAATACCCTGTTAAATGAAAAGGTGCTCTTTTAAATGATGGCATCTTAAGGGAAAAAGTCAGCTTTAAAGAGGTTTTGAGACAGTTGCTTCTGGAAAAAAAAAATAAATTAAAATTGGAGGCATCTAAGGTCTTTAGCCATCCCATCTTGAAGATTGATTCAAAACACAGTTCCTTCATACAGGAAGAAGAGAGGACCATAGGTGGCAACCCATTTGAAAATGGAGTTCTATTTCTTTCTGTTTGGGATTATCGGACACCATTTATTGTGAAGTCGAGGGACTGCAGTTAGCTCTCCATTAATTTCCTTCCCTGAAATTCATCTGCATTTGCTCCTTTGTCTGGAGTCCCCATGTATTAGTATGCATAGATGGTATACTCCATCGATGCATGAATAACAGAGGGGATAATGTGCCTTTTGCTGCAATCTTCTTTTGCTGCTCCATTTTGCTTGCTTTGTTCTTGCTTTCTGTCAAAGAAATGCTAGCAAAAGCCCTCCTCAAGTCTTGCTGTGAAGACAGACTGCCAGAAAGGTAGAGAAACTTCCGACATTTCCAAGACCCATGTAGCACGTGTCTTGGTCAATTTCTATGCAGATCCTTTCTTCCAGCAGGACTTTTTTGCACCGTTAGCGAACACTGAACTGAATCCAATACAAAAGCAGTGGCCAGAAGAACCATTCTCTTTTCATTTGAATGGTGATAAAAATGCGTATCAAATCAAAGCATTTTAGAGCAGCAGGAAGATTTTCTATGCAGCTAGCAAATCATAACAAGATGCCTATTCACCAGCTGGGTTCCTTTCGGAATTTACAAGAATTCCCGACAGAAAACACAGCTTAGTAAACTACCAATCTAAATCACAATATCTAGAAAGGTGACATGAAAAAGAGCAAGAGGAAGAAAACCAAAAAGAAAACCAAAGGAAGCCAGAAATAAGGCACAACCTCTCCTCCTTTTCTGCTTACTACAGTACCTTAGAAGTACCTTCAAGTTTCCTAACAGTCATATCAGTAGAAAAGTGTGCCAAGAACAATTGTGGAAAACTGTGGAAAACCCTTCGATCACAAGAGAAGCATAGGGTTTGCTTTCACGACCATTAAATCTGCATGCAATGCCTACGGTAAGGGTAGGTTTTGTATATTCAAGAACAATTGAAAACTCTTTCTGAATTGAAGGGACTGCTTTTTGTTTGTTATGAATGACTTGGCTAAATATGGCGCATGTTAAAATACTGCAGACATGTGGTTCGTTTTAGAGATGGCAACTGCAAAGGAGGCAAGCATTTGGTGTGCTTAAGAAGTAATGTATTGGCGAGTGCTTTTGTTACTTCTTTAGAAGGTTAGAATATGCCGAAAAGATGCTAGCTGGGGACTTGCAATTAATGAATTATTTGCTGTAAGTAGGTCAAATGACATTAGCTTTCAAAAAGGAAAAGTAGTCTTATTCCACGTGCCAATTCTAAAGTAGATTAATAAGCCTTAAGCAGAAGATGGATGTGAAGAGGGATATGACATGAAAGGTTAAGCAACACTGCTGACAGCAAAAGGCTTACCTGCTGCAGATACAGGAGACAAAATCCTATTTTGACACAGACATTGCTATTCAGACGACAGTAAAATTCTGAGTGACAGCAAAATTTACTCAGTCATGACAGTAAAATTTGCTCCCATCAAAATGTGCTAATCAATTCTTAGTGTAAGCTAAGCACCTTAAGCAAAGGGTAGTTCAAGCGTGACTGGTATTTGATGGCAAAAAAGGCAACTTGGCCTGCGTTTCTCACTTCTACTCCATTCAAAAGCTTACTCTGTCTCAGATTCCTTCGGAGGGATACCAACGCAAGCCGCAAAACTGCACCAAAATGATGATTGAAAGAAAGATAGATTAGAAAAACGGAATAATGGTTCATGTTCTTTTCCTTCCAACTGCTTTGTTTGCCCCTTTGAAATGTTTGAAGTCCTTTCTGGTGTCACCATGGTTGCACTGCAGCAAGTGTTCGGCTGTAAGCTGTCCATATTGCCAGCTTTTGGACTGCCTTCAGAAAACTTCCCACTGGTTTTGTCTAGAAATCACAAGCAGTAGAGATGACAAAGACTGCAGAAACCTTCTCATCTCCTTCTAGAGCAAGACCATGTCTTTCAGCCACTCTTAACTAGACAACTTTCATCAGTCATGAGGGAGTCTCATGTTCAAGAGCTAAGCAGTGACAGCTGCCAATGACAAAAAGCAGACTGAAATTCTCTTGGGACTCCAGCAGAGAGCAATGAAGGAGGTTGAATTCACCTTCTTGGGAAGTTCTAAAATGCACGTTCACTTGAGCACAGGAGCTAAGCCATCGTAACCTTTGTTGAGTATGTCTGCGTAGACAGAGTTTCCATCACTGCAGAAGCCATGCTATTTAACCCACGTTATCATCTCTAGCTGCTAAGCTGCACTTCCTGCAAAGTATCTGCAACGTATTTTACAGGGTGGCTTTTATGTGTAATCCCTGAGTAATATTGCAAAGAGAAGTACTTGGGGTGTGGGGTGGGGGGGGGAACCCCAACTCTTAGGTTTTTCAAATCGTGGTTCCATTTGAAAGTCAAAAAAGATGTCAAACCTTTCGTTCCTAGACGTATTTCCAGCACAAACTGTACCAGAATTTATGACCCGTAACTGTACCATAGACGCTCTTTCTCTGGACTATTCCTTAAGAAACAAAGTCCTCACTAGAAATAAAACAAAATTAGCCAAAGTATTGGCCTGGATTAGTTCCAAGGCTCTGTACTAAAGGCCAAACGCCTGTAATAATAGTAACGAGTGGACTAAAAGTTAAATCAATAGAGCATTACTCAGTTCAAAGACATCTTGTGTCCTAATGTTCTCACAGAAGACTGTAAAAACCTGTCTATTTTTGTGGGTTTCTTTTATCCATTTAGCTGTACCTTCTACTTCTCTCCACTGTCTGAGAACATTGATGATTAGGTTGGATGACCTCATGTCAACTTGTAGAAGTAAAGAAAGAGAAGCCAGTAAAGAAAGGCAAATTTGTTAATTGCAGGTGGAAAGAGGGAGGCCAACAAAAGAAAACAAAAGAACAGTAATAATGAAATGCTCCCCTGTCTTCTGTGAAAAGTAAAGGCACAGACAAGAAAGAACAAGTGCAAAATTCCCACTGGAGAAACGCACTTGATCTGACTCAAGTATTTTGCGGTACATTTCTTGCTGTTTTCTCATGCCAAACATATTAACCATTGAAGGTGTCCCTTTCCTCTTTCTGGAATACAGCTAGGAAGATGGCTGTGTCATTGCTGACAAGCTGCTGTTCTCAGAGGTGTCCAGCTGAAAGTCCTAGATCAATTGATTTGCTCTGTCACTTTGATATGGCATGACTTACCGTTTCAGCACCTGAACTGGCCAGCCCTACAATTCTTTGCCCCTTGAATGGTTAGATAGGCTCCTTGGCAACTGGCATTTGTAAGGAGATGAAACTATGCAGAATTTGCACCGTGAGATGATGCCAAATGAGTCACGCCGGTAGATTAACTAGGGCATGCAAGGCAGAGAGAGGGAAATGAGAGCACAAGAAGAGAGTACACAAGAAGAGAGTACAATCTCCTTTTTTCTGAAACACTGTAGAGATCAAAGTGAACACAAATCCTCCTAGGGGTAGTTCTTGCAAAAGACTAAGAGTTCTTTTTGTGTTCACAGGCCTGGAATATTTAGCTTTGGATCACGGCAAAATGCAGATGACAAAACGAGGCCTTGAAGTCACATCCAGTATGAAGCAGTAGGAAAGAGGGAAGGAGCTGGGAGCGTCAACCCTGCTAAGTAGTCTCAGTATTCTTCTTGACATGAGCAGAAATTTGAAAGGAGTCTCTGAAAATGACAAAGGAGGCAGAAGAAAAGGGAGCGATGACTCCTCTGGCCTAGTGTTTCCTAACAGGGATCTTCAAAATGGAAAGGTTGTATCATCCTTTCAACTGAAGGAAGGTATGAAAACAACAGGAAGGAAATGGCATCAAATACTCTGGGCAGTGTACTTCTAGACAGAAAGGCCACTGATGGAAAACCAACTCAACTGGCACCAATGCAGCAGCATTGTACTAAAGCCAGAAATGTCCAGCGCTTCGCTCTCTGCCATTCCATTCAGATGCACACAGCAGCTCTGCAACATTCCTACTGATCATCTCCTTGGCAAACTGGCAGTGAGGGTCCGTGGTGATGCAGAGTCCCCAGGCAGATGCAAAGGAGAGCTGCTTTCTTGCAAAAACCAGGCCTTTATCAGTTCCATAGCTTTAAGCCATAACAAACACAATTCAACCAACCACCATGCACCACGCTGTGAACACACGACGCTTCTAGAACTTGTTGATCTAGCTCGAATTCAGCTGCCTCACCTTCCCACAGTCCTTTTCTACTTAGCCAAAGTAATGGGCCTCAGCCCAAGGCCTTCCTTTTTTAAGCTTCTAGCTCTATGCAGCAGCAAACCACTACTTTCTTCTGTGCCGAGACTTTAGGTAGACGATTTGCATCTGCCCTTCCAGTGAAACCTAATGGGGAGAGAAAAGCCTCTCCGAGATGTTCAGTCATTCCATTTTCTAGACAGGCCACATCCAAAGAAAAGCAAGCTATGGGATTGTGTACTTGCTCTCACAAAACACCTGCTGCCCTCTGACAATCAACTAGCAGAAAACCAGCCAAACTGAGACTTGAGGCAAACAACCCTTGGAAGGGAATCATGATGTGATCAATCAAGACAACACTTTTCCAGGCTACCGAGATATTGGAAATATCAGCAAAGGCTTGAGAGCAAAGGCTGAACTAATGGGGAAAGGGTCAAAGAATCCCAAGAAAAACATGACCAAATGTTAAAACAATTCCAAGAGAAACATAGGCAACTAACCTGTTGAAGCCTTCAGGAAATCAGTGGCCGCTGATTTACATAGGCCATTCGAGTTAATTGACCCGTGCACCTTCCACTCCTTTTTCGGCACCATAGCACCGGTGAATTGAGACCATGGAATCACAATTCCTTGGATTCTGTTCTTAACTTTAGGAGAGAAGTACAGCAGCTGAAGTACCTGTTACTGATGTGATACCCAGAAACACAGAGTTGACACATTTCATTCTTGGCCAATCACAACAAGCAAGACTAAGAACATAAGGCTGGCTCACTTTCAGGACAATTTTCTTGTTTTACAGCCTGCTCTGATTCCGGTGAAACCTTTTCATTAGCTTCTCTCTAAAAGGAGAAAGTCCAGTTCAATGTCCCGCCCTACTGCTGCAAGTATACCATTTCGTTTCTCGAGCCTAAAAATTGAATCGGTAGGTACGGAGTCGCCCGGGGCTTCTTTCTGCAGAAGCCACGCTAAGGAGAGCACAGTGAGTGGAACAATCGCCTTTGCGCGAAGAAACCGCTTCTTCGCCTCCGGGAGCCGGAGAGAGCGGCACCTTCGGAAAGGTGAAGAAGGAAGCTGCACAACACTGGGATTGTGTGCGCAGCTTGCCAACTGATAGAAAACAGTACCTTTGCACTCTCCTGACTTTTCCAATCACATGAACATTCGATTGGAAGCTGTTTTGGACAACTTTTCTTTTCTTCCTGCTAAACACTCGGCACACCTCTGTGCAACGTCTAGAACACGATGGGAGATGTTTTCTGTGCTGGCACAGTTTCTCCTTGCCAGATGTAGTTGAAAAGCTTTTTGCTACGATGTAGACAAGAAGAGAGCCTGAAGACTGGATGTAAGCAAATGACACCCATCTTCAAAAAAGGCAATTAGGAGGACTCGGAATAGTGCAAACAACAAGCCTCTTTTTTATCCCCAGGAAGATGATGAAGCAGCTCTTCCTGGAAAACCTTGCCAGGCACATGAAAGACGAGCAAATAATGTAGTTAGCGTGATTTTTCAGGGGAATTTCATGCTGAACATCACTTTAAACTCCTCTGATGAATCAACTTGACTGGTAGATGGAGGAAATATTATCTGCCTGGGCTTCAGGGAGGTTTTTGACATATCTCTACATGGCAGCACACATACATATGGAAGCAATAGTGCAAAGGGGAGGGAACCAGTGTCTTTTCAGTGGTGCTGAGTGAAAAGACAAGAGGCAGTGGGCACACACTGAAATACAGGAGATTGCCTTTGAACATCAGTAAATGATTCTTTATTGTGAGGGTGAATGAACCACGGCACAGACTGCCCAGAAAGATTGTGGAGCCTGGATCTTTGAAGACATTAAAAGTACACCCAGATAGAATCCTGGGCAAGAGGCTCTAGGTATCCTGGTTTAGGCAGGGGGGTTGGGCCTGGTTAGCCCCACCAACCCCTTCCACTCTCATTCATTCTGTGCTAGTGAATTCTCTTCAAGAGGCATTTCAAGCACTGGCATGACAAAGTTCTGTGCAGACAGAGATCCAAATGGACATGGCATCTAAGTTCCTTAAGCAGTGTTCAAGAAGAATGTAAAACTCTGGGACAAGTGTCTCTTCCCTAAGTGAATCCCTTTCATGGGAAAATTCCCAGCTATAGAAAGATCTTCTGATACGCATGCTTAAGACTGACACTGGCTGAGCAAATTTCTCCCTATGTGTATCTAAGACCCGTTAGGATCTTCACCCAAAGTGCTGTCAACATAGTCACAGAATGCCTAGTGTTAAGAAGTGACAACTTCCATCAGAATGGCAACTATTGGTGCACAAAATGGATTAATGGATGGGAATTATCTACTTGGGTTAAAAACAAAAATAAAGAGTTGGTCTTTATTTAATCAATTTCATTGCAATATTGAGAAGGGAAGAAAAAGACCTAAGTCCTTGACTTTCTGAACTCGGGGAAAGATTTTAAAAATTCCTTGTAAAAATGTATGATCACAATCAGACTACTGAAACCATTTTAGTTGGGAAAAAAGTTCCAAAATTGTCTAGATAGTGGCAAAGAAGCCAAGAAAATAGGAAAGAAACAAAAAGAGAGCAAAAGAGTCAGCTTCAGTGTACAAGCTCGTTCTAGAAGTAGTCTGCTGGGAAAAGGAACCCCCAGTTGAATTTCCAATGTATTCCTGCCCTTGATTCAGTAACTGGTCAATGTAAAAACCAATCCTTTTGTACAACTTCTTCCAGCAACAAAATCTCCAACAGGTGGACACTACCATCATGCCTGTTCCAGATATATTTAAAAGAGAAATGATGATTTTCTTGAAAACCTACTTGCATAAAAGTTGCAAGATGGTGGAGGGATTCCCACATCCTCCTTCCTCCATCTGGCTTGAAAGTATATTTGATAAAATATGCAACAAAGCACATGATTTATAAGGTAGAGTCAAATGGATGATTTGGGAATTGATCTCTTGTTGATAGGAAACTTCATATCCTCTCTGGGTGATCTTTTTAAAACAAAATGTGGAGCTGAGGCATGAATCTGCCACAACAATTGTAAAGCAAACATACACACTCCCCTTCACATGCCCCCCCTTCCACACACACCTAGGCACACACAGAGATCAGCATAGCCCATCATGAACACCTTGGAAAAGACTGAAATGCTAAATGCCTCTCTTGATGGGCAAAAGAGCTGGTGCAGTAATTCAAATGCCTGGTACAAAAATTCTGTTGAATCTTTAGCTCCTATTTAAAACACAGCTTTTCATTTCATTCTATTTACAGAATATTTTCATTTCATTTGTTTCTTTAAAATTACTTTGTTCTCACCTGTTGTATGTCTAGGAATATTTTCTTCCAAAAATAGAAAAAAATAGATGATATCTTTTCAGCAGAAAACATTGGTTGATACCATTTCAAACCATCATGATATGGAAGAATTCTTCTGTCCCTCTCTTAGGTGGAAGAAGCATTTGGATCACAGATCATCTACAATGAAACACTTGACATGTTTAAGATGCTTTCAATCAATTTTGATCGTCAATTGCTTATTCGCTGTAAACAGTAAGTTTTCAGTGAAGGGAAAGTGTGTGTGGTATATCTAGATGATGTGTTCAAACCCAGTTCCTACTAATGGCCAGGCTGAATTCCAGGAAATAATGTCCCGAATGATATTTTGCCGCCTTCTTTGGCACTTCCTGAAATCTTACCATGATGAAGTGCTGAAACGCAGAGATTTTCTCTTAGAGAGTGTCTCATGTTATAACCCATCCCATGGATTTTATGCTGTAATTCTTATCTCTTAAAATTTGCTATCTTCTGCACAGTTTTCATGAACCTTTCTGTTACAGTAGTGAATAGCACAGACAAATGTCATTTTGTACAACTTTGAATTTACCCCAAGAGCTGAGAGAAAACTTGCTCCTATACTTCAATCCGAGTTTCTTCTATAGTCCAACTTTGTTTCTCTACCATCAAGCTTCTCCTTTGTTGCTGCTCCAAGCCCCGTCCAAGCTGACCTTGAATACTTTCAGGGATTCAGGGACACCCACAACTTCTCTGGGCAACCTGTTCCAGTGTTCCAGCACTCCCACAGTAAAAAAGGCCTTCCTTTCATCTAATATGTGTAGGAAATCATAAATCTAGGCGTAGAAACTTGGAGTGCAAATGCGAAATTCTTTTGATTTGAAGCACATTTTATATGAATACTGACTTCCAGATGACTAAAAGATGTTGATGGGCATTTGAGCTGACAAGTTTTGAAAAAGTGCACGGAAATTAAAATTGAAACCACTAAAATTAAAAACTTCTTGCCATTTTCTTTTTCCTCTCCTAGTCAAAATTGCATATGTCAGATATCAGTGCTTCATGCAAACCTCTCAGATGCTCTCAGAGAAAAAGCTTTTCTTTCAGACTAAGTTGCGGTTGACGTAGAACACTAGCAGGAGTGAAAGCTTTTCTGGGCATCGGGGCAGCACCTTCCCCTTGGATTTGTGTGCAGAATGCATTTTATCCAAACTGGAAAATAGATCCCAGCTCTGTTCTATTCATCATTCTTACTGCATCAGGCCTGAAGATTCTGTGAAAAGTAGCCTGTGGACCTTGAAGATGGCACATGTGAAAAAGATGAGAGGTGATGGAGAAGTTGAGGGAGAGAAGAAAGAGCATATGGCCCAGTACGGACACCAGAAAGTATTTCTTCATGGGATCATGGGAGATTGCAGGAGCCACTTGGCACTATCAAACCAGCCCGACTTGGCACTGGTGCCACCTTGGGTCTGGGAACTCTCCCACGTATCATGGATTTTCAGGAGCCAGCCGGCCACTCCCAGCCACAGGCCCCCGAAAAACAAACCTCGGACCGTTTCCCTGACAAACAAAACTCAGCTACCCCGCTTCTGGATGGCAGATTGCAGGAAGTACTTGGCACTGTCAAACCAGCCCGACTTGGCACTGGTGCCACCTTGGGTCTGGGAACTCTCCCACGTATCATGGATTTTCAGGAGCCAGCCGGCCACTCCCAGCCACAGGCCCCCAAACACAAACCACGGCCCTTTTCCCTGGCAAACAAAACTCACCTGCTCTGCTTCTGGATGGCAGATTGCAGGAGCCTCGTTGTAGTATCAAAGCTGCCTGACTTGGCACTGGTGGCAGCTTAGGGCTCCGAACCACCCTGCGTATCGTGGATTTTCCAGAGTCAGCCGGCCACTCCAAGCCACGGGCCCCCAAACACAAACCACAGCCCTCTTCCCTTGCAAACAAAACTCACCTGCCCCACTTCTGGATGGCAGATCGCACAAGGCACTTGGTAGTAACAAACCAGCCTGACTTGGCACTGGTGCCACCTTGGGTCTGGGAGCCATCCTGCATATCAAAGAATTTCAGGAGCCAGCCGTCACTCTCGGCCCCTGGCTGCCAAACAGAAACCTCGGTCCTTTTCCCTTACAAGCAAAACTCCTCCCCTGCCCCACTTCTGGCTGGCAGATTGCAGGAGCCACTTCGTACTATCAAACCAGCCCCACTTGGCAGTATTGTTCCCTTGGCTCTGGGAACCATCCTGCATATCAAAGAATTTCAGGAGCCAGCCTGAACAATTGTTTCGCACCCTTTAAAGGTGGTGTTTGACAAACAGGGCTGAAGCAAATCTTCAAAATATCCAGGAGATCAAAATCCATGGAAGCAAATTCTCCTGGCCAGTCACCTTGCTGCTGCTGCTAATTCACCCTACATACCATCTGATCAGGCCTAACAATGCTGCTGCAAAAATATTGTGAAAAAGGTAGGCACATTTTCACAGATGCAGGGAAAATCCCCTTGGATGATCATTCCAAGGCATAACTTGATGGAGCAAGTTATGCAACCTTGTCTACTGGCAATATCTAAGTTGGTGAGTTCACCATCTGTCAGCATCACTTTCGAAAATAAATGTTTGATCCACAAAAATAATATTTCATATGTCCTGTCTACCTGCTTCATTTCAACCAATGAATAGGCTACATTCCATCAGCAAAGGATTTATGATCCTATCTTTCTTTAATAAGATTCAGATGCCCATGGTAGGGGTGTAATTAAATTCACATGTTAAAAATATCCTTCTTGTTATCTTTCTTTTAATGACCCACACGTAACATCAGTCTGAGAGCTGAAGAAAACCCCTTCATTTGCTCTTTGCCAAGTATCATCTACGTGATACAAATTCTACTTGAGAAATCACACCCATTCATTGCCATGTAAACAACCTTTTCTTCATCATTAGGTATTTTGGTGGAGTGAATGATTAGAACATAAGCAAGGGCATTTGTTCAAGATGCTCCAGAAAGAGCTGTGCTCTGTTCTCTTCTTTGCTGCCTATGTTAGCACTGAGCTGCAAAAAATGAAAGACTACTAGGAAAAGTGTTACTTTTAGTCTAAATTGGTAAATGATGTTTGAAATACCCTGTTAAATGAAAAGGTGCTCTTTTAAATGATGGCATCTTAAGGGAAAAAGTCAGCTTTAAAGAGGTTTTGAGACAGTTGCTTCTGGAAAAAAAAATAAAATAAACTTGGAGGCATCTAAGGTCTTTAGCCATCCCATCTTGAAGACTGATTCAAAACACAGTTCCTTCATACAGGAAGAAGAGAGGACCATAGGTGGCAACCCATTTGAAAATGGAGTTCTATTTCTTTCTGTTTGGGATTATCGGACACCATTTCTTGTGAAGTCGAGGGACTGCAGTTAGCTCTCCACTAATTTCCTTCCCTGAAATTCATCTGCATTTGCTCCTTTGTCTGGAGTCCCCATTTATTAGTATGCATAGATGGTATACTCCATCGATGCATGAATAACAGAGGGGATAATGTGCCTTTTGCTGCTATCTTCTTTTGCTGCTCCATTTTGCTTGCTTTGTTCTTGCTTTCTGTCAAAGAAATGCTAGCAAAAGCCCTCCTCAAGTCTTGCTGTGAAGACAGACTGCCAGAAAGGTAGAGAAACTTCCGACATTTCCAAGACCCATGTAGCACGTGTCTTGGTCAATTTCTATGCAGATCCTTTCTTCCAGCAGGACTTTTTTGCACCGTTAGCGAACACTGAACTGAATCCAATACAAAAGCAGTGGCCAGAAGAACCATTCTCTTTTCATTTGAATGGTGATAAAAATGCGTATCAAATCAAAGCATTTTAGAGCAGCAGGAAGATTTTCTATGCAGCTAGCAAATCATAACAAGATGCCTATTCACCAGCTGGGTTCCTTTCGGAATTTACAAGAATTCCCGACAGAAAACACAGCTTAATAAACTACCAATCTAAATCACAATATCTAGAAAGGTGACATGAAAAAGAGCAAGAGGAAGAAAACCAAAAAGAAAACCAAAGGAAGCCAGAAATAAGGCACAACCTCTCCTCCTTTTCTGCTTACTACAGTACCTTAGAAGTACCTTCAAGTTTCCTAACAGTCATATCAGTAGAAAAGTGCGCCAAGAACAATTGTGGAAAACTGTGGAAAACCCTTCGATCACAAGAGAAGCATAGGGTTTGCTTTCACGACCATTAAATCTGCATGCAATGCCTACGGTAAGGGTAGGTTTTGTATATTCAAGAACAATTGAAAACTCTTTCTGAATTGAAGGGACTGCTTTTTGTTTGTTATGAATGACTTGGCTAAATATGGCGCATGTTAAAATACTGCAGACATGTGGTTCGTTTTAGAGATGGCAACTGCAAAGGAGGCAAGCATTTGGTGTGCTTAAGAAGTAATGTATTGGCGAGTGCTTTTGTTACTTCTTTAGAAGGTTAGAATATGCCGAAAAGATGCTAGCTGGGGACTTGCAATTAATGAATTATTTGCTGTAAGTAGGTCAAATGACATTAGCTTTCAAAAAGGAAAAGTAGTCTTATTCCACGTGCCAATTCTAAAGTAGATTAATAAGCCTTAAGCAGAAGATGGATGTGAAGAGGGATATGACATGAAAGGTTAAGCAACACTGCTGACAGCAAAAGGCTTACCTGCTGCAGATACAGGAGACAAAATCCTATTTTGACACAAACATTGCTATTCAGACGACAGTAAAATTCTGAGTGACAGCAAAATTTACTCAGTCATGACAGTAAAATTTGCTCCCATCAAAATGTGCTAATCAATTCTTAGTGTAAGCTAAGCACCTTAAGCAAAGGGTAGTTCAAGCGTGACTGGTATTTGATGGCAAAAAAGGCAACTTGGCCTGCGTTTCTCACTTCTACTCCATTCAAAAGCTTACTCTGTCTCAGATTCCTTCGGAGGGATACCAACGCAAGCCGCAAAACTGCACCAAAATGATGATTGAAAGAAAGATAGATGAGAAAAACGGAATAATGGTTCATGTTCTTTTCCTTCCAACTGCTTTGTTTGCCCCTTTGAAATGTTTGAAGTCCTTTCTGGTGTCACCATGGTTGCACTGCAGCAAGTGTTCGGCTGTAAGCTGTCCATATTGCCAGCTTTTGGACTGCCTTCAGAAAACTTCCCACTGGTTTTGTCTAGAAATCACAAGCAGTAGAGATGACAAAGACTGCAGAAACCTTCTCATCTCCTTCTAGAGCAAGACCATGTCTTTCAGCCACTCTTAACTAGACAACTTTCATCAGTCATGAGGGAGTCTCATGTTCAAGAGCTAAGCAGTGACAGCTGTCAATGACAAAAAGCAGACTGAAATTCTCTTGGGACTCCAGCAGAGAGCAATGAAGGAGGTTGAATTCACCTTCTTGGGAAGTTCTAAAATGCACGTTCACTTGAGCACAGGAGCTAAGCCATCGTAACCTTTGTTGAGTATGTCTGCGTAGACAGAGTTTCCATCACTGCAGAAGCCATGTTATTTAACCCACGTTATCATCTCTAGCTGCTAAGCTGCACTTCCTGCAAAGTATCTGCAATGTATTTTACAGGGTGGGCTTTTATGTGTAATCCCTGAGTAATATTGCAAAGAGAAGTACTTGGGGTGTGGGGTGGGGGGGGAACCCCAACTCTTAGGTTTTTCAAATCGTGGTTCCATTTGAAAGTCAAAAAAGATGTCAAACCTTTCTTTCCTAGACGTATTTCCAGCACAAACTGTACCAGAATTTATGACCCGTAACTGTACCATGGACGCTCTTTCTCTGGACTATTCCTTAAGAAACAAAGTCCTCACTAGAAATAAAACAAAATTAGCCAAAGTATTGGCCTGGATTAGTTCCAAGGCTCTGTACTAAAGGCCAAACGCCTGTAATAATAGTAACGAGTGGACTAAAAGTTAAATCAATAGAGCATTACTCAGTTCAAAGACATCTTGTGTCCTAATGTTCTCACAGAAGACTGTAAAAACCTGTCTATTTTTGTGGGTTTCTTTTATCCATTTAGCTGTACCTTCTACTTCTCTCCACTGTCTGAGAACATTGATGATTAGGTTGGATGACCTCATGTCAACTTGTAGAAGTAAAGAAAGAGAAGCCAGTAAAGAAAGGCAAATTTGTTAATTGCAGGTGGAAAGAGGGAGGCCAACAAAAGAAAACAAAAGAACAGTAATAATGAAATGCTCCCCTGTCTTCTGTG
Organism: Melospiza melodia melodia; assembly: GCF_035770615.1. Classification (NCBI taxonomy): domain Eukaryota; kingdom Metazoa; phylum Chordata; class Aves; order Passeriformes; family Passerellidae; genus Melospiza; species Melospiza melodia. The sequence continues at coordinate 21,253,181 of NC_086226.1, read as the reverse complement.
AAAAGTAAAGGCACAGACAAGAAAGAACAAGTGCAAAATTCCCACTGGAGAAACGCACTTGATCTGACTCAAGTATTTTGCGGTACATTTCTTGCTGTTTTCTCATGCCAAACATATTAACCATTGAAGGTGTCCCTTTCCTCTTTCTGGAATACAGCTAGGAAGATGGCTGTGTCATTGCTGACAAGCTGCTATTCTCAGAGGTGTCCAGCTGAAAGTCCTAGATCAATTGATTTGCTCTGTCACTTTGATATGGCCTGACTTACCGTTTCAGCACCTGAACTGGCCAGCCCTACAATTCTTTGCCCCTTGAATGGTTAGATAGGCTCCTTGGCAACTGGCATTTGTAAGGAGATGAAACTATGCAGAATTTGCACCGTGAGATGATGCCAAATGAGTCACGCCGGTAGATTAACTAGGGCATGCAAGGCAGAGAGAGGGAAATGAGAGCACAAGAAGAGAGTACACAAGAAGAGAGTACAATCTCCTTTTTTCTGAAACACTGTAGAGATCAAAGTGAACACAAATCCTCCTAGGGGTAGTTCTTGCAAAAGACTAAGAGTTCTTTTTGTGTTCACAGGCCTGGAATATTTAGCTTTGGATCAGGGCAAAATGCAGATGACAAAACGAGGCCTTGAAGTCACATCCAGTATGAAGCAGTAGGAAAGAGGGAAGGAGCTGGGAGCGTCAACCCTGCTAAGTAGTCTCAGTATTCTTCTTGACATGAGCAGAAATTTGAAAGGAGTCTCTGAAAATGACAAAGGAGGCAGAAGAAAAGGGAGCGATGACTCCTCTGGCCTAGTGTTTCCTAACAGGGATCTTCAAAATGGAAAGGTTGTATCATCCTTTCAACTGAAGGAAGGTATGAAAACAACAGGAAGGAAATGGCATCAAATACTCTGGGCAGTGTACTTCTAGACAGAAAGGCCACTGATGGAAAACCAACTCAACTGGCACCAATGCAGCAGCATTGTACTAAAGCCAGAAATGTCCAGCGCTTCGCTCTCTGCCATTCCATTCAGATGCACACAGCAGCTCTGCAACATTCCTACTGATCATCTCCTTGGCAAACTGGCAGTGAGGGTCCGTGGTGATGCAGAGTCCCCAGGCAGATGCAAAGGAGAGCTGCTTTCTTGCAAAAACCAGGCCTTTATCAGTTCCATAGCTTTAAGCCATAACAAACCCAATTCAACCAACCACCATGCACCACGCTGTGAACACACGACGCTTCTAGAACTTGTTGATCTAGCTCGAATTCAGCTGCCTCACCTTCCCACAGTCCTTTTCTACTTAGCCAAAGTAATGGGCCTCAGCCCAAGGCCTTCCTTTTTTAAGCTTCTAGCTCTATGCAGCAGCAAACCACTACTTTCTTCTGTGCCGAGACTTTAGGTAGACGATTTGCATCTGCCCTTCCAGTGAAACCTAATGGGGAGAGAAAAGCCTCTCCGAGATGTTCAGTCATTCCATTTTCTAGACAGGCCACATCCAAAGAAAAGCAAGCTATGGGATTGTGTACTTGCTCTCACAAAACACCTGCTGCCCTCTGACAATCAACTAGCAGAAAACCAGCCAAACTGAGACTTGAGGCAAACAACCCTTGGAAGGGAATCATGATGTGATCAATCAAGACAACACTTTTCCAGGCTACCGAGATATTGGAAATATCAGCAAAGGCTTGAGAGCAAAGGCTGAACTAATGGGGAAAGGGTCAAAGAATCCCAAGAAAAACATGACCAAATGTTAAAACAATTCCAAGAGAAACACAGGCAACTAACCTGTTGAAGCCTTCAGGAAATCAGTGGCCACTGATTTACATAGGCCATTCAAGTTGATTGACCCGTGCACCTTCCACTCCTTTTTCGGCACCATAGCACCGGTGAATTGAGACCATGGAATCACAATTCCTTGGATTCTGTTCTTAACTTTAGGAGAGAAGTACAGCAGCTGAAGTACCTGTTACTGATGTGATACCCAGAAACACAGAGTTGACACATTTCATTCTTGGCCAATCACAACAAAAAAGACTAAGAACATAAGGCTGGCTCATTTTCAGGACACTTTTCTTGTTTTACAGCCTGCTCTGATTCCGGTGAAACTTTTTCATTAGCTTCTCTCTAAAAGGAGAAAGTCCAGTCGAATGTCCCGCCCTACTGCTGCAAGTATACCATTTCGTTTCTCGAGCCTAAAAATTGAATCGGTAGGTACGGAGTCGCCCGGGGCGTCTTTCTGCAGAAGCCACGCTAAGGAGAGCACAGTGAGTGGAACAATCGCCTTTGCGCGAAGAAACCGCTTCTTCGCCTCCGGGAGCCGGAGAGAGCGGCACCTTCGGAAAGGTGAAGAAGGAAGCTGCACAACACTGGGATTGTGTGCGCAGCTTGCCAACTGATAGAAAACAGTACCTTTGCACTCTCCTGACTTTTCCAATCACATGAACATTCGATTGGAAGCTGTTTTCGACAACTTTTCTTTTCTTCCTGCCAAACACTCGGCACACCTCTGTGCAACGTCTAGAACACGATGGGAGATGTTTTCTGTGCTGGCACAGTTTCTCCTTGCCAGATGTAGTTGAAAAGCTTTTTGCTACGATGTAGACGAGAAGAGAGCCTGAAGACTGGATGTAAGCAAATGACACCCATCTTCAAAAAAGGCAATTAGGAGGACTCGGAATAGTGCAAACAACAAGCCTCTTTTTTATCCCCAGGAAGATGATGAAGCAGCTCTTCCTGGAAAACCTTGCCAGGCACATGAAAGACGAGCAAATAATGTAGTTAGCGTGATTTTTCAGGGGAATTTCATGCTGAACATCACTTTAAACTCCTCTGATGAATCAACTTGACTGGTAGATGGAGGAAATATTATCTGCCTGGGCTTCAGGGAGGTTTTTGACATATCTCTACATGGCAGCACACATACATATGGAAGCAATAGTGCAAAGGGGAGGGAACCAGTGTCTTTTCAGTGGTGCTGAGTGAAAAGACAAGAGGCAGTGGGCACACACTGAAATACAGGAGATTGCCTTTGAACATCAGTAAATGATTCTTTATTGTGAGGGTGAATGAACCACGGCACAGACTGCCCAGAAAGATTGTGGAGCCTGGATCTTTGAAGACATTAAAAGTACACCCAGATAGAATCCTGGGCAAGAGGCTCTAGGTATCCTGGTTTAGGCAGGGGGGTTGGGCCTGGTTAGCCCCACCAACCCCTTCCACTCTCATTCATTCTGTGCTAGTGAATTCTCTTCAAGAGGCATTTCAAGCACTGGCATGACAAAGTTCTGTGCAGACAGAGATCCAAATGGACATGGCATCTAAGTTCCTTAAGCAGTGTTCAAGAAGAATGTAAAACTCTGGGACAAGTGTCTCTTCCCTAAGTGAATCCCTTTCATGGGAAAATTCCCAGCTATAGAAAGATCTTCTGATACGCATGCTTAAGACTGACACTGGCTGAGCAAATTTCTCCCTATGTGTATCTAAGACCCGTTAGGATCTTCACCCAAAGTGCTGTCAACATAGTCATAGAATGCCTAGTGCTAAGAAGTGACAACTTCCATCAGAATGGCAACTATTGGTGCACAAAATGGATTAATGGATGGGAATTATCTACTTGGGTTAAAAACAAAAATAAAGAGTTGGTCTTTATTTAATCAATTTCATTGCAACATTGAGAAGGGAAGAAAAAGACCTAAGTCCTTGACTTTCTGAACTCGGGGAAAGATTTTAAAAATTCCTTGTAAAAATGTATGATCACAATCAGAGTACTGAAACCATTTTAGTTGGGAAAAAAGTTCCAAAATTGTCTAGATAGTGGCAAAGAAGCCAAGAAAATAGGAAAGAAACAAAAAGAGAGCAAAAGAGTCAGCTTCAGTGTACAAGCTCGTTCTAGAAGTAGTCTGCTGGGAAAAGGAACCCCCAGTTGAATTTCCAATGTATTCCTGCCCTTGATTCAGTAACTGGTCAATGTAAAAACCAATCCTTTTGTACAACTTCTTCCAGCAACAAAATCTCCAACAGGTGGACACTACCATCATGCCTGTTCCAGATATATTTAAAAGAGAAATGATGATTTTCTTGAAAACCTACTTGCATAAAAGTTGCAAGATGGTGGAGGGATTCCCACATCCTCCTTCCTCCATCTGGCTTGAAAGTATATTTGATAAAATATGCAACAAAGCACATGATTTATAAGGTAGAGTCAAATGGATGATTTGGGAATTGATCTCTTGTTGATAGGAAACTTCATATCCTCTCTGGGTGATCTTTTTAAAACAAAATGTGGAGCTGAGGCATGAATCTGCCACAACAATTGTAAAGCAAACATACACACTCCCCTTCACATGCCCCCCCTTCCACACACACCTAGGCACACACAGAGATCAGCATAGCCCATCATGAACACCTTGGAAAAGACTGAAATGCTAAATGCCTCTCTTGATGGGCAAAAGAGCTGGTGCAGTAATTCAAATGCCTGGTACAAAAATTCTGTTGAATCTTTAGCTCCTATTTAAAACACAGCTTTTCATTTCATTCTATTTACAGAATATTTTCATTTCATTTGTTTCTTTAAAATTACTTTGTTCTCACCTGTTGTATGTCTAGGAATATTTTCTTCCAAAAATAGAAAAAAATAGATGATATCTTTTCAGCAGAAAACATTGGTTGATACCATTTCAAACCATCATGATATGGAAGAATTCTTCTGTCCCTCTCTTAGGTGGAAGAAGCATTTGGATCACAGATCATCTACAATGAAACACTTGACATGTTTAAGATGCTTTCAATCAATTTTGATCGTCAATTGCTTATTCGCTGTAAACAGTAAGTTTTCAGTGAAGGGAAAGTGTGTGTGGTATATCTAGATGATGTGTTCAAACCCAGTTCCTACTAATGGCCAGGCTGAATTCCAGGAAATAATGTCCCGAATGATATTTTGCCGCCTTCTTTGGCACTTCCTGAAATCTTACCATGATGAAGTGCTGAAACGCAGAGATTTTCTCTTAGAGAGTGTCTCATGTTATAACCCATCCCATGGATTTTATGCTGTAATTCTTATCTCTTAAAATTTGCTATCTTCTGCACAGTTTTCATGAACCTTTCTGTTACAGTAGTGAATAGCACAGACAAATGTCATTTTGTACAACTTTGAATTTACCCCAAGAGCTGAGAGAAAACTTGCTCCTATACTTCAATCCGAGTTTCTTCTATAGTCCAACTTTGTTTCTCTACCATCAAGCTTCTCCTTTGTTGCTGCTCCAAGCCCCGTCCAAGCTGACCTTGAATACTTTCAGGGATTCAGGGACACCCACAACTTCTCTGGGCAACCTGTTCCAGTGTTCCAGCACTCCCACAGTAAAAAAGGCCTTCCTTTCATCTAATATGTGTAGGAAATCATAAATCTAGGCGTAGAAACTTGGAGTGCAAATGCGAAATTCTTTTGATTTGAAGCACATTTTATATGAATACTGACTTCCAGATGACTAAAAGATGTTGATGGGCATTTGAGCTGACAAGTTTTGAAAAAGTGCACGGAAATTAAAATTGAAACCACTAAAATTAAAAACTTCTTGCCATTTTCTTTTTCCTCTCCTAGTCAAAATTGCATATGTCAGATATCAGTGCTTCATGCAAACCTCTCAGATGCTCTCAGAGAAAAAGCTTTTCTTTCAGACTAAGTTGCGGTTGACGTAGAACACTAGCAGGAGTGAAAGCTTTTCTGGGCATCGGGGCAGCACCTTCCCCTTGGATTTGTGTGCAGAATGCATTTTATCCAAACTGGAAAATAGATCCCAGCTCTGTTCTATTCATCATTCTTACTGCATCAGGCCTGAAGATTCTGTGAAAAGTAGCCTGTGGACCTTGAAGATGGCACATGTGAAAAAGATGAGAGGTGATGGAGAAGTTGAGGGAGAGAAGAAAGAGCATATGGCCCAGTACGGACACCAGAAAGTATTTCTTCATGGGATCATGGGAGATTGCAGGAGCCACTTGGCACTATCAAACCAGCCCGACTTGGCACTGGTGCCACCTTGGGTCTGGGAACTCTCCCACGTATCATGGATTTTCAGGAGCCAGCCGGCCACTCCCAGCCACAGGCCCCCGAAAAACAAACCTCGGACCGTTTCCCTGACAAACAAAACTCAGCTACCCCGCTTCTGGATGGCAGATTGCAGGAAGTACTTGGCACTGTCAAACCAGCCCGACTTGGCACTGGTGCCACCTTGGGTCTGGGAACTCTCCCACGTATCATGGATTTTCAGGAGCCAGCCGGCCACTCCCAGCCACAGGCCCCCAAACACAAACCACGGCCCTTTTCCCTGGCAAACAAAACTCACCTGCTCCGCTTCTGGATGGCAGATTGCAGGAGCCTCGTTGTAGTATCAAAGCTGCCTGACTTGGCACTGGTGGCAGCTTAGGGCTCCGAACCACCCTGCGTATCGTGGATTTTCCAGAGTCAGCCGGCCACTCCAAGCCACGGGCCCCCAAACACAAACCACAGCCCTCTTCCCTTGCAAACAAAACTCACCTGCCCCACTTCTGGATGGCAGATCGCACAAGGCACTTGGTAGTAACAAACCAGCCTGACTTGGCACTGGTGCCACCTTGGGTCTGGGAGCCATCCTGCATATCAAAGAATTTCAGGAGCCAGCCGTCACTCTCGGCCCCTGGCTGCCAAACAGAAACCTCGGTCCTTTTCCCTTACAAGCAAAACTCCTCCCCTGCCCCACTTCTGGCTGGCAGATTGCAGGAGCCACTTCGTACTATCAAACCAGCCCCACTTGGCAGTATTGTTCCCTTGGGTCTGGGAACCATCCTGCATATCAAAGAATTTCAGGAGCCAGCCTGAACAATTGTTTCGCACCCTTTAAAGGTGGTGTTTGACAAACAGGGCTGAAGCAAATCTTCAAAATATCCAGGAGATCAAAATCCGTGGAAGCAAATTCTCCTGGCCAGTCACCTTGCTGCTGCTGCTAATTCACCCTACATACCATCTGATCAGGCCTAACAATGCTGCTGCAAAAACATTGTGAAAAAGGTAGGCACATTTTCACAGATGCAGGGAAAATCCCCTTGGATGATCATTCCAAGGCATAACTTGATGGAGCAAGTTATGCAACCTTGTCTACTGGCAATATCTAAGTTGGTGAGTTCACCATCTGTCAGCATCACTTTCGAAAATAAATGTTTGATCCACAAAAATAATATTTCATATGTCCTGTCTACCTGCTTCATTTCAACCAATGAATAGGCTACATTCCATCAGCAAAGGATTTATGATCCTATCTTTCTTTAATAAGATTCAGATGCCCATGGTAGGGGTGTAATTAAATTCACATGTTAAAAATATCCTTCTTGTTATCTTTCTTTTAATGACCCACACGTAACATCAGTCTGAGAGCTGAAGAAAACCCCTTCATTTGCTCTTTGCCAAGTATCATCTACGTGATACAAATTCTACTTGAGAAATCACACCCATTCATTGCCATGTAAACAACCTTTTCTTCATCATTAGGTATTTTGGTGGAGTGAATGATTAGAACATAAGCAAGGGCATTTGTTCAAGATGCTCCAGAAAGAGCTGTGCTCTGTTCTCTTCTTTGCTGCCTATGTTAGCACTGAGCTGCAAAAAATGAAAGACTACTAGGAAAAGTGTTACTTTTAGTCTAAATTGGTAAATGATGTTTGAAATACCCTGTTAAATGAAAAGGTGCTCTTTTAAATGATGGCATCTTAAGGGAAAAAGTCAGCTTTAAAGAGGTTTTGAGACAGTTGCTTCTGGAAAAAAAAATAAAATAAACTTGGAGGCATCTAAGGTCTTTAGCCATCCCATCTTGAAGATTGATTCAAAACACAGTTCCTTCATACAGGAAGAAGAGAGGACCATAGGTGGCAACCCATTTGAAAATGGAGTTCTATTTCTTTCTGTTTGAGATTATAGGACACCATTTCTTGTGAAGTCGAGGGACTGCAGTTAGCTCTCCACTAATTTCCTTCCCTGAAATTCATCTGCATTTGCTCCTTTGTCTGGAGTCCCCATGTATTAGTATGCATAGATGGTATACTCCATCGATGCATGAATAACAGAGGGGATAATGTGCCTTTTGCCGCTATCTTCTTTTGCTGCTCCATTTTGCTTGCTTTGTTCTTGCTTTCTGTCAAAGAAATGCTAGCAAAAGCCCTCCTCAAGTCTTGCTGTGAAGACAGACTGCCAGAAAGGTAGAGAAACTTCCGACATTTCCAAGACCCATGTAGCACGTGTCTTGGTCAATTTCTATGCAGATCCTTTCTTCCAGCAGGACTTTTTTGCACCGTTAGCGAACACTGAACTGAATCCAATACAAAAGCAGTGGCCAGAAGAACCATTCTCTTTTCATTTGAATGGTGATAAAAATGCGTATCAAATCAAAGCATTTTAGAGCAGCAGGAAGATTTTCTATGCAGCTAGCAAATCATAACAAGATGCCTATTCACCAGCTGGGTTCCTTTCGGAATTTACAAGAATTCCCGACAGAAAACACAGCTTAGTAAACTACCAATCTAAATCACAATATCTAGAAAGGTGACATGAAAAAGAGCAAGAGGAAGAAAACCAAAAAGAAAACCAAAGGAAGCCAGAAATAAGGCACAACCTCTCCTCCTTTTCTGCTTACTACAGTACCTTAGAAGTACCTTCAAGTTTCCTAACAGTCATATCAGTAGAAAAGTGTGCCAAGAACAATTGTGGAAAACTGTGGAAAACCCTTCGATCACAAGAGAAGCATAGGGTTTGCTTTCACGACCATTAAATCTGCATGCAATGCCTACGGTAAGGGTAGGTTTTGTATATTCAAGAACAATTGAAAACTCTTTCTGAATTGAAGGGACTGCTTTTTGTTTGTTATGAATGACTTGGCTAAATATGGCGCATGTTAAAATACTGCAGACATGTGGTTCGTTTTAGAGATGGCAACTGCAAAGGAGGCAAGCATTTGGTGTGCTTAAGAAGTAATGTATTGGCGAGTGCTTTTGTTACTTCTTTAGAAGGTTAGAATATGCCGAAAAGATGCTAGCTGGGGACTTGCAATTAATGAATTATTTGCTGTAAGTAGGTCAAATGACATTAGCTTTCAAAAAGGAAAAGTAGTCTTATTCCACGTGCCAATTCTAAAGTAGATTAATAAGCCTTAAGCAGAAGATGGATGTGAAGAGGGATATGACATGAAAGGTTAAGCAACACTGCTGACAGCAAAAGGCTTACCTGCTGCAGATACAGGAGACAAAATCCTATTTTGACACAAACATTGCTATTCAGACGACAGCAAAATTCTGAGTGACAGCAAAATTTACTCAGTCATGACAGTAAAATTTGCTCCCATCAAAATGTGCTAATCAATTCTTAGTGTAAGCTAAGCACCTTAAGCAAAGGGTAGTTCAAGCGTGACTGGTATTTGATGGCAAAAAAGGCAACTTGGCCTGCGTTTCTCACTTCTACTCCATTCAAAAGCTTACTCTGTCTCAGATTCCTTCGGAGGGATACCAACGCAAGCCGCAAAACTGCACCAAAATGATGATTGAAAGAAAGATAGATGAGAAAAACGGAATAATGGTTCATGTTCTTTTCCTTCCAACTGCTTTGTTTGCCCCTTTGAAATGTTTGAAGTCCTTTCTGGTGTCACCATGGTTGCACTGCAGCAAGTGTTCGGCTGTAAGCTGTCCATATTGCCAGCTTTTGGACTGCCTTCAGAAAACTTCCCACTGGTTTTGTCTAGAAATCACAAGCAGTAGAGATGACAAAGACTGCAGAAACCTTCTCATCTCCTTCTAGAGCAAGACCATGTCTTTCAGCCACTCTTAACTAGACAACTTTCATCAGTCATGAGGGAGTCTCATGTTCAAGAGCTAAGCAGTGACAGCTGTCAATGACAAAAAGCAGACTGAAATTCTCTTGGGACTCCAGCAGAGAGCAATGAAGGAGGTTGAATTCACCTTCTTGGGAAGTTCTAAAATGCACGTTCACTTGAGCACAGGAGCTAAGCCATCGTAACCTTTGTTGAGTATGTCTGCGTAGACAGAGTTTCCATCACTGCAGAAGCCATGTTATTTAACCCACGTTATCATCTCTAGCTGCTAAGCTGCACTTCCTGCAAAGTATCTGCAACGTATTTTACAGGGTGGGCTTTTATGTGTAATCCCTGAGTAATATTGCAAAGAGAAGTACTTGGGGTGTGGGGTGGGGGGGGAACCCCAACTCTTAGGTTTTTCAAATCGTGGTTCCATTTGAAAGTCAAAAAAGATGTCAAACCTTTCTTTCCTAGACGTATTTCCAGCACAAACTGTACCAGAATTTATGACCCGTAACTGTACCATGGACGCTCTTTCTCTGGACTATTCCTTAAGAAACAAAGTCCTCACTAGAAATAAAACAAAATTAGCCAAAGTATTGGCCTGGATTAGTTCCAAGGCTCTGTACTAAAGGCCAAACGCCTGTAATAATAGTAACGATTGGACTAAAAGTTAAATCAATAGAGCATTACTCAGTTCAAAGACATCTTGTGTCCTAATGTTCTCACAGAAGACTGTAAAAACCTGTCTATTTTTGTGGGTTTCTTTTATCCATTTAGCTGTACCTTCTACTTCTCTCCACTGTCTGAGAACATTGATGATTAGGTTGGATGACCTCATGTCAACTTGTAGAAGTAAAGAAAGAGAAGCCAGTAAAGAAAGGCAAATTTGTTAATTGCAGGTGGAAAGAGGGAGGCCAACAAAAGAAAACAAAAGAACAGTAATAATGAAATGCTCCCCTGTCTTCTGTGAAAAGTAAAGGCACAGACAAGAAAGAACAAGTGCAAAATTCCCACTGGAGAAACGCACTTGATCTGACTCAAGTATTTTGCGGTACATTTCTTGCTGTTTTCTCATGCCAAACATATTAACCATTGAAGGTGTCCCTTTCCTCTTTCTGGAATACAGCTAGGAAGATGGCTGTGTCATTGCTGACAAGCTGCTGTTCTCAGAGGTGTCCAGCTGAAAGTCCTAGATCAATTGATTTGCTCTGTCACTTTGATATGGCATGACTTACCGTTTCAGCACCTGAACTGGCCAGCCCTACAATTCTTTGCCCCTTGAATGGTTAGATAGGCTCCTTGGCAACTGGCATTTGTAAGGAGATGAAACTATGCAGAATTTGCACCGTGAGATGATGCCAAATGAGTCACACCGGTAGATTAACTAGGGCATGCAAGGCAGAGAGAGGGAAATGAGAGCACAAGAAGAGAGTACACAAGAAGAGAGTACAATCTCCTTTTTTCTGAAACACTGTAGAGATCAAAGTGAACACAAATCCTCCTAGGGGTAGTTCTTGCAAAAGACTAAGAGTTCTTTTTGTGTTCACAGGCCTGGAATATTTAGCTTTGGATCACGGCAAAATGCAGATGACAAAACGAGGCCTTGAAGTCACATCCAGTATGAAGCAGTAGGAAAGAGGGAAGCAGCTGAGAACGTCAACCCTGCTAAGTAGTCTCAGTATTCTTCTTGACATGAGCAGAAATTTGAAAGGAGTCTCTGAAAATGACAAAGGAGGCAGAAGAAAAGGGAGCGATGACTCCTCTGGCCTAGTGTTTCCTAACAGGGATCTTCAAAATGGAAAGGTTGTATCATCCTTTCAACTGAAGGAAGGTATGAAAACAACAGGAAGGAAATGGCATCAAATACTCTGGGCAGTGTACTTCTAGACAGAAAGGCCACTGATGGAAAACCAACTCAACTGGCACCAATGCAGCAGCATTGTACTAAAGCCAGAAATGTCCAGCGCTTCGCTCTCTGCCATTCCATTCAGATGCACACAGCAGCTCTGCAACATTCCTACTGATCATCTCCTTGGCAAACTGGCAGTGAGGGTCCGTGGTGATGCAGAGTCCCCAGGCAGATGCAAAGGAGAGCTGCTTTCTTGCAAAAACCAGGCCTTTATCAGTTCCATAGCTTTAAGCCATAACAAACACAATTCAACCAACCACCATGCACCACGCTGTGAACACACGACGCTTCTAGAACTTGTTGATCTAGCTCGAATTCAGCTGCCTCACCTTCCCACAGTCCTTTTCTACTTAGCCAAAGTAATGGGCCTCAGCCCAAGGCCTTCCTTTTTTAAGCTTCTAGCTCTATGCAGCAGCAAACCACTACTTTCTTCTGTGCCGAGACTTTAGGTAGACGATTTGCATCTGCCCTTCCAGTGAAACCTAATGGGGAGAGAAAAGCCTCTCCGAGATGTTCAGTCATTCCATTTTCTAGACAGGCCACATCCAAAGAAAAGCAAGCTATGGGATTGTGTACTTGCTCTCACAAAACACCTGCTGCCCTCTGACAATCAACTAGCAGAAAACCAGCCAAACTGAGACTTGAGGCAAACAACCCTTGGAAGGGAATCATGATGTGATCAATCAAGACAACACTTTTCCAGGCTACCGAGATATTGGAAATATCAGCAAAGGCTTGAGAGCAAAGGCTGAACTAATGGGGAAAGGGTCAAAGAATCCCAAGAAAAACATGACCAAATGTTAAAACAATTCCAAGAGAAACATAGGCAACTAACCTGTTGAAGCCTTCAGGAAATCAGTGGCCGCTGATTTACATAGGCCATTCGAGTTAATTGACCCGTGCATCTTCCACTCCTTTTTCGGCACCATAGCACCGGTGAATTGAGACCATGGAATCACAATTCCTTGGATTCTGTTCTTAACTTTAGGAGAGAAGTACAGCAGCTGAAGTACCTGTTACTGATGTGATACCCAGAAACACAGAGTTGACACATTTCATTCTTGGCCAATCACAACAAGCAAGACTAAGAACATAAGTCTGGCTCACTTTCAGGACACTTTTCTTGTTTTACAGCCTGCTCTGATTCCAGTGAAACTTTTCATTAGCTTCTCTCTAAAAGGAGAAAGTCCAGTTCAATGTCCCGCCCTACTGCTGCAAGTATACCATTTCGTTTCTCGAGCCTAAAAATTGAATCGGTAGGTACGGAGTCGCCCGGGGCGTCTTTCTACAGAAGCCGCGCTAAGGAGAGCACTGTGAGCGGCACAATCGCCTTTGCGCGAAGAAGCTGCTTCTTCACCTCCGGGATCCGGAGAGAGCGGCACCTGCGGAAAGGTGAAGAAGGAAGCTGCACAACACTGGGATTGTGTGCGCAGCTTGCCAACTGATAGAAAACAGTACCTTTGCACTCTCCTGACTTTTCCAATCACATGAACATTCGATTGGAAGCTGTTTTCGACAACTTTTCTTTTCTTCCTGCCAAACACTCGGCACACCTCTGTGCAACGTCTAGAACACGATGGGAGATGTTTTCTGTGCTGGCACAGTTTCTCCTTGCCAGATGTAGACGAGAAGAGAGCCTAAAGACTGGATGTAAGCAAGTGACACCCATCTTCAAAAAAGGCAATTAGGAGGACTCGGAATAGTGCAAACAACAAGCCTCTTTTTTATCCCCAGGAAGATGATGAAGCAGCTCTTCCTGGAAAACCTTGCCAGGCACATGAAAGACGAGCAAATAATGTAGTTAGCGTGATTTTTCAGGGGAATTTCATGCTGAACATCACTTTAAACTCCTCTGATGAATCAACTTGACTGGTAGATGGAGGAAATATTATCTGCCTGGGCTTCAGGGAGGTTTTTGACATATCTCTACATGGCAGCACACATACATATGGAAGCAATAGTGCAAAGGGGAGGGAACCAGTGTCTTTTCAGTGGTGCTGAGTGAAAAGACAAGAGGCAGTGGGCACACACTGAAATACAGGAGATTGCCTTTGAACATCAGTAAATGATTCTTTATTGTGAGGGTGAATGAACCACGGCACAGACTGCCCAGAAAGATTGTGGAGCCTGGATCTTTGAAGACATTAAAAGTACACCCAGATAGAATCCTGGGCAAGAGGCTCTAGGTATCCTGGTTTAGGCAGGGGGCTTGGGCCTGGTTAGCCCCACCAACCCCTTCCACTCTCATTCATTCTGTGCTAGTGAATTCTCTTCAAGAGGCATTTCAAGCACTGGCATGACAAAGTTCTGTGCAGACAGAGATCCAAATGGACATGGCATCTAAGTTCCTTAAGCAGTGTTCAAGAAGAATGTAAAACTCTGGGACAAGTGTCTCTTCCCTAAGTGAATCCCTTTCATGGGAAAATTCCCAGCTATAGAAAGATCTTCTGATACGCATGCTTAAGACTGACACTGGCTGAGCAAATTTCTCCCTATGTGTATCTAAGACCCGTTAGGATCTTCACCCAAAGTGCTGTCAACATAGTCACAGAATGCCTAGTGTTAGGAAGCGACAACTTCCATCAGAATGGCAACTATTGGTCCACAAAATGGATTAATGGATGGGAATTATCTACTTGGGTTAAAAACAAAAATAAAGAGTTGGTCTTTATTTAATCAATTTCATTGCAATATTGAGAAGGGAAGAAAAAGACCTAAGTCCTTGACTTTCTGAACTCGGGGAAAGATTTTAAAAATTCCTTGTAAAAATGTATGATCACAATCAGACTACTGAAACCATTTTAGTTGGGAAAAAAGTTCCAAAATTGTCTAGATAGTGGCAAAGAAGCCAAGAAAATAGGAAAGAAACAAAAAGAGAGCAAAAGAGTCAGCTTCAGTGTACAAGGTCGTTCTAGAAGTAGTCTGCTGGGAAAAGGAACCCCCAGTTGAATTTCCAATGTATTCCTGCCCTTGATTCAGTAACTGGTCAATGTAAAAACCAATCCTTTTGTACAACTTCTTCCAGCAACAAAATCTCCAACAGGTGGACACTACCATCATGCCTGTTCCAGACATATTTAAAAGAGAAATGATGATTTTCTTGAAAACCTACTTGCATAAAAGTTGCAAGATGGTGGAGGGATTCCCACATCCTCCTTCCTCCATCTGGCTTGAAAGTATATTTGATAAAATATGCAACAAAGCACATGATTTATAAGGTAGAGTCAAATGGATGATTTGGGAATTGATCTCTTGTTGATAGGAAACTTCATATCCTCTCTGGGTGATCTTTTTAAAACAAAATGTGGAGCTGAGGCATGAATCTGCCACAACAATTGTAAAGCAAACATACACACTCCCCTTCACATGCCCCCCCTTCCACACACACCTAGGCACACACAGAGATCAGCATAGCCCATCATGAACACCTTGGAAAAGACTGAAATGCTAAATGCCTCTCTTGATGGGCAAAAGAGCTGGTGCAGTAATTCAAATGCCTGGTACAAAAATTCTGTTGAATCTTTAGCTCCTATTTAAAACACAGCTTTTCATTTCATTCTATTTACAGAATATTTCATTTCATTTGTTTCTTTAAAATTACTTCGTTCTCACCTGTTGTGTGTCTAGGAATATTTTCTTCCAAAAATAGAAAAAAATAGATGATATCTTTTCAGCAGAAAACATTGGTTGATACCATTTCAAACCATCATGATATGGAAGAATTCCTCTGTCCCTCTCTAAGGTGGAAGAAGCATTTGGATCACAGATCATCTACAATGAAATACTTGACATGTTTAAGATGCTTTCAATCAATTTTGATCGTCAATTGCTTATTCGTTGTAAACAGTAAGTTTTCAGTGAAGGGAAAGTGTGTGTGGTATATCTAGATGATGTGTTCAAACCCAGTTCCTACTGATGGCCAGGCTGAATTCCAGGAAATAATGTCCCGAATGATATTTTGCCGCCTTCTTTGGCACTTCCTGAAATCTTACCATGATGAAGTGCTGAAACGCAGAGATTTTCTCTTAGAGAGTGTCTCATGTTATAACCCATCCCATGGATTTTATGCTGTAATTCTTATCTCTTAAAATTTGCTATCTTCTGTACAGTTTTCATGAACCTTTCTGTTACAGTAGTGAATAGCACAGACAAATGTCATTTTGTACAACTTTGAATTTACCCCAAGAGCTGAGAGAAAACTTGCTCCTATACTTCAATCCGAGTTTCTTCTATAGTCCAACTTTGTTTCTCTACCATCAAGCTTCTCCTTTGTTGCTGCTCCAAGCCCCGTCCAAGCTGACCTTGAATACTTTCAGGGATTCAGGGACACCCACAACTTCTCTGGGCAACCTGTTCCAGTGTTCCAGCACTCCCACAGTAAAAAAGGCCTTCCTTTCATCTAATATGTGTAGGAAATCATAAATCTAGGCGTAGAAACTTGGAGTGCAAATGTGAAATTCTTTTGATTTGAAGCACATTTTATATGAATACTGACTTCCAGATGACTAAAAGATGTTGATGGGCATTTGAGCTGACAAGTTTTGAAAAAGTGCACGGAAATTAAAATTGAAACCACTAAAATTAAAAACTTCTTGCCATTTTCTTTTTCCTCTCCTAGTCAAAATTGCATATGTCAGATATCAGTGCTTCATGCAAACCTCTCAGATGCTCTCAGAGAAAAAGCTTTTCTTTCAGACTAAGTTGCGGTTGACGTAGAACACTAGCAGGAGTGAAAGCTTTTCTGGGCATCGGGGCAGCACCTTCCCCTTGGATTTGTGTGCAGAATGCATTTTATCCAAACTGGAAAATAGATCCCAGCTCTGTTCTATTCATCATTCTTACTGCATCAGGCCTGAAGATTCTGTGAAAAGTAGCCTGTGGACCTTGAAGATAGCACATGTGAAAAAGATGAGAGGTGATGGAGAAGTTGAGGGAGAGAAGAAAGAGCATATGGCCCAGTACGGACACCAGAAAGTATTTCTTCATGGGATCATGGGAGATTGCAGGAGCCACTTGGCACTATCAAACCAGCCCGACTTGGCACTGGTGCCACCTTGGGTCTGGGAACCATCCTTGCATATCGTGGATTTTCAGGAGCCAGTCGGCCACTCCCAGCCACAGGCCCCCAAACACAAACCTCGGACCGTTTCCCTGACAAACAAAACTCAGCTACCCCGCTTCTGGATGGCAGATTGCAGGAACTACTTGGCACTGTCAAACCAGCCCGACTTGGCACTGGTGCCACCTTGGGTCTGGGAACTCTCCCACGTATCATGGATTTTCAGGAGCCACCCGGCCACTCCCAGCTACAGGCCCCCGAAAAAGAAACCTCGGACCGTTTCCCTGACAAACAAAACTCAGCTACCCCGCTTCTGGATGGCAGATTGCAGGAGCCACTTGGCACTGTCAAACCAACCTGACTTGGCACTAGTGCCACCTTGGGTCTGGGAACCATCCTGCGTATCGCGGATTTTCAGGAGCCAGCAGGCCACTCCCAGCCGCAGGTCACCATACAAAAACCACGGCGCTTTACTCTTCCCAACAAAAGTCAGGTGCCCCGCTTCTGCATGGCAGATGGCACGAGCCACTTGGTACTATCAAACCAGCCCGACTTGGCAGTGTTGCCGCCTTGTGTCTGGGAACCATCCTGCCTATCGTGGATATTCAAGAGCCAGCAGGCCACTCGCAGCTACAGTCGACTAAGCACAAACCACGGCCCTTAACCCTGGCAAAAAAACTCACCTGCCCAACTTCTGGATGGGAGATTGCAGGAGCCTCTTGCTAATATCAACCAGCCTGACATGGCACTGGTCCCACCTTGGGTCTGGGAACCATCTTGCCTATCGTAGATTTTCAGGAACCAGCCGGACCCTGCAGGCAAATGGCCCCCAGAGAGAAACCTTCCCTGTTTCCCTTGCAAACAAAACTGGCCTGCCCCACTTGTGGAGAGCAGATTGCAGGAGTCACTTGGTAGTATCAAACCAACCCGACTTGGCACCGGTGCCACCTTGGGACTGGGAACCATCCTGCGTATCGCGGATTTTAAGGAACCAACCGGCCAGTCCCAGCCAGAGGCCCCCAAAATTAAACCACATCCCTTTTCTCTGGCAAACAAAACTCTGATGCCCCACTTCTGGATGGCAGATTGCAGAAGTCACTTTGTAAAATCAAACGAGCCACACTTGGGAGCGGTGCCACCTTGGGTCTGGGAACAAATCTGCGTATCGTAGATTTCTAAGAACCAGCCGCCCATTCCAGTCCATACCCCCCCACACACAAACCTCGGCCCGTTTTGGCAAAAAAAACTCGCCTACCCGACTTCTGGATGGCAGATTGCAGGAGCCACTTGGTACTATAAAACCAGCAGGACTTGGCAATGTTTCCACCATGGGTTTTGGAAACATCCTGCGTATCGTGGAGTTTAAAGAGCTAACTGGCCAGTAATGGACAAATACCGCCAAACAAAATCCACTGCCATTTTCCCTGCCAGACAAACTCACCTGCTCCACTTGTGCATGGCAGATTGCACGAGTCTCTTGGTACTATCAAACCAGACCGACTTGGCACTGGTGCAACCTTTGCTCTGGCAACCATTCTACTTTCCGTGAATTTTCAAGAGACAGCCGGGCACTACGAGTCACTGGCCCTCCAAGGAAAACAATGGCCCTTTTCCCTGACAAACAAAACTCAACTGGCCTGTTACTGGATGGCAGATTGCAGGACCCATTTGGCACATTTAAACCAGCCCGACTTGGCACTGGTGCCACATTGTGTCTGGGAACCATCCTGCGTATCGTGGATTTTCAGGAACCAGCCAGCCACTCCCAGCCACAGACCGCAGAACACAAACCACGGCCCTTCTCTGTGGAAAACAAAACTCAGCAGCGCCTCTTCTGGATGGCAGATTACAGGAGCCACATTTTACTATCAAACCAGCCCGACTTGGCACTGTTCCCACCTAGGGTCTGGGAGACATCCTGCGTATCGTGGATTGTCAGGAGCCAGCCGGCCAATCGAGGAAATAGGCCCCAAAATACCACGGCCCTTTTCGCTGGCAAGCAAAACTCTCCTGCCCCACTTCTGGATGACAGATTGAGGAGCTACTTGGTACTATCAAACCAGCCTGACTTGGCTATGTTGCCACCTTGGGTCTGGGAACCATCCTGCGTATCGTGGATTTTCAGGAACCAGCTGGAAACTGTAGGTAATTGGCCCCTAGAGACAAACCTCGGCCCATTTCCCTTGCAAACAAAATTCACCTTCCCCGCTTCTGGATGGCAGATTGCAGGAGTCACTTTGTACTATCGAACGAGCCAGACTTGGCAGCGGTGCCACCTTGGTTCTGGGAACCATCCTGCGTAAGGTGGGTTTTCAGGAACCAAGCGTCCACTCCCAGCCACAGGCCCCCTAACACATACAACCGCCCGTTTCTCTGGCAAACAAAAGTCAGGTGCCCCACTTCTGGATGGCAGATGGAACGAGCCACTTGGTACTATCAAACCAGACCGACTTGGCACTGTGTCCACCTTGGGTCTGGGAACCCTCCTGCGTATCGTGGATTGTCAGGAGCCAGCAGGCCACTCCCAACCACGGTCCACCAAACACAAACCACAGACCTTTTCTCTGGCAAACAAATCTCAGCTGCCACTCTTCTGGATGGCAGATTGCAGGAGCCACTTGGTACTATCAAACCAGCCTGACTTGGCACTGGTTCTACCTGGATTAGGAACAATCCTCACTTTCTTAGGTTTTCAGGGACCAGCCGGAGACTGT
The DNA here is from genome assembly GCF_035770615.1 of Melospiza melodia melodia. NCBI lineage: Eukaryota > Metazoa > Chordata > Aves > Passeriformes > Passerellidae > Melospiza > Melospiza melodia. The sequence goes on along the minus strand of NC_086226.1, from coordinate 21,233,682 downwards.
AGGCCATAGGCCCCCTTGCAACAACCACAGCCCGTTTCACTGGCAAACAAAACTCACCAGCCCCACTTCTGGATGGCAGATTGCTGGAGCCACTTGGTACTATCAAATCAGTCCGACCTGGCAGTTGTGCCACCGTGTGTCTGGGAACCATCCTGCGTATCGTGGATTTTCAGGAGCCAGCTGGCCACTCCCAGCCACAGGTCACAAAACACAAACCACGGCCCTTTTCTCTGGCAAAGAAAAGTCAGGTGCCCCGCTTCTGCATGCCAGATGGCACGAGCCTCTTGGTGCTATCAAAGCAGCCTGACTTGGCACTGTTGCCACTTTGAGTCTGGGAACCATCCTGCGTATCATGGATCGTCAGGAGCCAGCCGGCAACTCCCTGCAACAGGATGCCAAAACCAATCCTCGGCTCTTTTCTTTGGTAAACAAAGCTTATCTGCCCCGCTTCTGCATGGGAGATTGCAAGAGCCATGTGGTACTATCAAAAAAGCCTGACTTGGCACTGGTGCCACCATGGCTCTGGACACCATCCTTGTTTTCGTGGATTTTCAAGAAAAGCCGGGCAGTCCCAGCCATTGGCCCTCCAAGAAAAACAATGGCCCTTTTCCCTGGTAAACAAAACTCAACTGCCCTGCTTCTGGATGGCAGATTGCAGGACCCACTTGGCTCTTTAAACCAGCCTGACTTGGCACTGGTGCGACCTCGGGTCTGACAACCATCCTGAGTATTGTGGATTTTCAGAAACCAGGAGCCACTCCCAGCCACAGGCCTCCAAACACAAACCACGTCCCTTTATTCTGGCAAAAAAAACTCATCAGCCCCTCTTCTGCATGGCAGAGTGCAGGAGCCACTTGGTACTATCAAATCAGCCTGACTTTGCACTGGTACCACCGTGGGTCTGGCAACCATCCTGCGTATCGTGGATTGTCAGGAGGCAGCTGGCCCCTCCCAGCCGCAGGCCACCAAAACCAAACCACGGCCCTTTTCTCTGGCAAATAAAACTCACCAGCGCCACTTCTGGATGGCAGATTGCAGGAGCCACTTGGTACTATCAAACAAGCAGGAGTTGGCACTGGTGCCGCCTTGTGTCAGGAAACCATCCTGTGTATCGTGTATTTTTAGGAACCAGGTGGCAAACCCAGGAAATATGCGCCCAGACAATAACCTCGGTCCGTTTCCTGGCAAAAATCCTCACCTGCTCACTTCTGGATGGCAGATTGCAGGAGCCACTTGGCACTATCAAAGGAGCCCGACTTGGCACTGTTGCCACCTTGGGTCCGGGAACCATCCTGAGTATCGTGGATTTTCAGGAGCCTGCCGGCCACTCCAAGCCGCACACCACCAGAAACAACCCACGGCCCTTTTCTCTGGCAAAGAAAAATCAGCAGCCCTACTACTGGAGGGCAGATTGCCAGAGGCTCTTGGTACTATCAACCCAGCCCAACTTGGCAATGTTGCCACCTTGGCTCTGTGAACCATCTTGCCTGTCTTAGATTTTCAGGAACCAGACGACCACTCCCAGCTACAGGTCCCCAAATATAAACCACGGCCCTTTTCCCGGCAAACAAAACTCAGCTGCCCCACTTCTGGATGGATGATTGCAGGAGCCACTTGATACTATCAAACCAGACTGACATGGCTGTATTGCCATCCTGGGTCTGGGAAACATCCTGAGTATCGTGGATTTTCAGGAGCTAGCCGGCCATTCCCAGACACATGCCGCCAAAAAAAACCTCGGCCATTTCCCCTGGAAAAAAAATCTCACCTCCCCCACTTCTGGATGGAAGATTTCAGGAGGCACTTGGTACTATCAAACCAGCCCGACTTGGCAGTGGTGCCACCGTGGGTCTGGGAACCATCCTGCGTATCGTGGATTTTCCGGAGCCAGCCGGCCACTCCCAGCCACAGGTCAAAAAACACAAACCACAGCCCTTTACTCTGGCAAAAATAATCAGGTGCTCCGCTTCTGGATGGCAGATGTCACGAGCCTCTTTTTACTATCAAACCAGCCCGACTTGGCACTGTTGCCGCCTTGGGTCTGGGAACCAACCTGTGTATCGCGGATTGTCAGGAACCAGACAGACACTGTAGGTAATGGGCCCCTAGAGCCAAACCTCGGCCCATTTCCCTCGCAAACAAAACTCACCTGCTCCGCTTCTGGATGGCAGATTGCAGGAGTCACTTTGTACTATCAAGCAAGAAAGACTTGGCAGCGGTGCCACCTTGGGTCTGGTAACCATCCTGCGTATCGTGGATTTCCAGGAACCAAGCGGCCACTCCCAGTCACAGGTCCCCAAACACAAACCACGGCCCTTTTCTCTGGCAAACAAAACTCAGCTGCCACTCTTCTGGATGGCAGATTGCAGGAGCCACTTGGTACTATCAAACAAGCCTGATTTGGCACTGGTGCCACCTTGGGTCTGGCAACCTTCCTGCCTTCCGTAGATTTTCAGGAACCAGCCGGAGACAGCAGGCCATAGGCCCCCATGCAACAACCTCGCCCGTTTCACTGGTAAACAAAACTCACCAGGCCCTCTTCTGGATGGCAGATTGCAGGAGCCACTTGGTACTATCAAAGCAGCCCGACTTGGCACTGTTGCCACCATGGGTCTGGGAAACATCCTGCGTATCGTGGATTTTCAGGAGCTAGCCGGCCATTCCCAGACACTTGCCGCAAAAAGAAAACCTCGGCCATATACTCTGGAAAAGAAACTCACCTGCCCCACTTCTGGATGGCAGATTGCAGGAGCCAATTGGTACTATCAAACCAGCAAGACTTCGCAGCGGTTCCTCTGTGGGTCTGGGAACCATCCTGCGTGTCGTTGATTTTCAGGAGCCAGCTGGCCACTCCCAGCCACAGGTCCCAAAACAAAAATCATGGCCCTTTTCTCTGGAAAAAAAATATCAGGTGCCCCGCTTCTGGATGGCAGATGGCACGAGCGTCTTTGTACTATCAAACCAGCCCGACTTGGCACTGTTGCCACCTTGGGTCTGGGAGACATCCAGCGTATCGTAGATTTTTAGGAATCATCCATCCATTTCAGGAAATTGGCCCCTAAGAAAGAATACTCGGCCCGCTTCCGTGCAAACAAAACTCACCTGCCCCACTTCTGGATGGCAGGTTGAGGAGCCACTTGGTACTATCAAACCAGCCCGACTTGGCACTGGTTCAACCTTGGGTCTGGGAACCATACTGTGTAACGTGGATTTTCAGGAGCCAGCCGGCCAATCCCAGCCACGGTCCACCAAACACAAACCACAGCCCTTTTCTCTGGCAAACAAAACTCAGCTGCCCCACTTCTTGATGGCAGATTGCAGCAGACACTTGGTACTATCAAACCAGCCTGACTTGGCACTGGTTCAACCTTGGGTCTGGCAACCATCTTGCCTCTCGTAGATTTTCAGGAAATAGCCGGAGACTGCAGGCCATAGGCCCCCACACAAAAACGTCACCCGTTTCACTGACAAACAAAACTCACCAGCCCCTCTTCTTGACGGCAGATTGCAGGAGCCACTTGGTACTATCAAACGAGCCAGACTTGGCACTGGTGCCCACTTGTGTCCGGAAGCCATCCTGCGTATCTTTGATTTTCAGGAACCAGCCAGCCACTGCAGGAAATAGGCCCCCAGACAAAAACCTCGGCCCGTTTCCTGGCAAACAAAACTCAGCTGCCCCAAATATGGATGGGAGATTGCAGGAGCCACTTGGTACTATCAAACCAGACTGTCTTGGCTGTGTTGCCACCATGGGTCTGGGAAACATCCTGCGTATCGTGGATTGTCAGGAGCTTGCCGGCCATTCCCAGACACATGCCGCCAAAAAAATTCCCGGCCATTTCCCCTGGAGACAAAACTCACCTGCCCCACTTCTGGATGGCAGATTGCAGGAGTCACGTGGTACTATCAAACCAGCCTGACTTGGAACTGTTGCCACCGTGGGTCTGGGAAACATCATGCGTATCGTTTGATTTCAGGAGCCAGCCGGCCACTCTGAGCCACAGGTCACAAAACACAAACAACGGCCCTTTTCCCTGGCAAAAAAAAATCAGGTGCCCCGCTTCTGGATGGCAGAATGCACGACCCTCTTGGTACGATCAAAGCAGCCCAACTTGGCACTGTTGCCACCTTGGGTCTGGGAACCATCCTGCGTATCGTGGATTGTCAGGAGCCAGCCGGCGATTCCAAGCCACAGGATGCCATAAATAATCCTCGGCCCTTTTCATTGGTAAACAAAACTTATCTGCCCCGCTTCTGCATGGGAGATTGCAAGAGCCATTTGGTACTATCAAACCAGCCCGACTTGGCACTGGTGCCACCATGGCTCTGGCAACCATCCTAGTTTTCGTGGATTTTCAAGAGATAGCTGGGCACTCCCAGCAACTGGCCCTCCAAGAAAAACAACGGCCCTTTCCCTGGCAAACAAAACTCAACTGCCCTGCTTCTGGATGGCAGATTGCAGGAGGCACTTGGCACCTTTAAAGCAGCCCGACTTGGCACTGGTGCCACCTTGGGTCTGGGAACCATCCTGCGTATCGTGGATTTCCAGGAACCAACCGGCCACTCCCAGTCACAGGTCCCCAAACACAAACCACGGCCCTTTTCTCTGGCAAAATAATCTCAGCTGCCCCACTTCTGGATGGCACATTCCAGGAGCCACTTGGTACTATCAAACCAGCCCGACTTGGCCCTGGTGCCACCTTGGGTCTGGTAACCATCCTGGCTTTCGTAGATTTTCAGGAAACAGCCGGAGACAGCAGGCCATAGGCCCCCATGCAACAACCTCGCCCGTTTCACTGGTAAAGAAAACTCACCAGGCCCTCTTCTGGATGGCAGATTGCAGTAGCCACTTGGTACGATCAAAGCAGCCCGACTTGGCACTGTTGCCACCATGGGTCTGGGAAACATCCTGCGTATCGTGGATTTTCAGGAGCTAGCTGGCCATTCCCAGACACTTGCCGCTAAAAGAAAACCTCGGCCATTTACTCTGGAAAAAAAACTCACCTGCCCCACTTCTGGATGGCAGATTGCAGCAGGCACTTGGTACCATCAAACCAGGCTGAGTGTGCAGCGGTGCCACCGTGGGTCTGGTAACCATCCTGCGTATCGTGTATTTTCAGAAGCCAGCTGGCCACTCCTAGCCACATGTCACAAAACACAAACCACGGCCCTTTCCTCTGGCAAAAAAAAATCAGGTGCCCCGCTTCTGGATGGCAGATGGCACGAGCCTCTTTGTCCTATCAAACCAGCCCGACTTGGCAGTGGTGCCAACTTGGGTCTGGGAGACATCCTCCGTATCGTAGATTTTTAGGAACGAGACGTCCTCTGCAGGAAATTGGCCCCTCAGACAGAATCCTCGGCCCGTTTCCGTGCAAACAAAACTCACCCGCCCCACTTCTGGATGGCAGATTGAGGAGCCACTTGGTACTATCAAACCAGCCCGACTTGGCACTGGTGCCACATTTGGTCTGGGAACCATACTGCGTATCGTAGATTTTCAGGAACCAGCCGGACACTGTAGGTAACTGGCACTTAGAGACAAACCTCGGCCCATTTCCCTGGCAAACAAAACTCACCTGACCCGCTTCTGGATGGCAGATTGCAGGAGCCGCTAGGTAATATCAAACCAGCCCGACATGGCACTGTGTCCACCTTGTGTCTAGGAACCATCCTGCGTATCGTGGATTGTCAGGAGCTAGCCGGCCACACCCAGCCATGGTCCACCAAACATAAACCACAGCCCTTTTCTCTGGCAAACAAAACTCAGCTGCCCCACTTCTGGATGGCTGATTGCAGGAGCCACTTGGTAATATCAAACCAGCAGGACTTGTCACTGGTGTCTCCTTGGGTCTTGCAACCATCCTGCCTTTCGTAGATTTTCAGGAACCAGACGGAGACTGCAGGCCATAGGCCTCCATACAAAAACCACAGCCCGTTTCACTGGCAAACAAAACTCACCAGCCCCTCTTCTTGATGGCAGATTGCAGGAGGCACTTGGTACTATCAAACCAGCCCGACCTGGCACTGGTGCCACCTTGGGTCTGGCAACCATCCTGAGTATTGTGGATTTTCAGGAACCAGCCAGCCACTCCCAGCCACAGGCCTCCAAACACAAACCACAGCCCTTTTCGCTGGCAAACAAAACTCAGCAGCCCCTCTTCTGGATGGCAGATTGCAGGAGCCACTTGTTACTATCAAACCAGCTCGACTTGGCACTGTTGCCACCTTGGGTCTGGGAGACGTCCTGCGTATCGTGGATTGTCAGGAGCCAGCCGGCCAATCCAGGAAATTGGCCCCAAACACTAACCACGGCCCTTTTCGCTGGCAAACATATCTCACCTACCCCACTTCTGGATGGCAGATGGCACGAGCCACTTTGTACTACCAAACCAGCGTGACTTGAAAGTGGTGCCAACTTGGGTCTGGAAGACATCCTGCAAATCGTAGATTTTTAGGAACCAGCCGTCCACTCCTGGAAATTGGCCCCTCAGAAAGAAGCCTCTGTCCGTGTCCTGGCAAACAAAACTCACCTTCCCCACTTCTTGATGGCAGATGGCACGAGCCACTTGGTACTATCAAACCAGCTCGACTTGGCACTGTTGCCGCCTATGGTCTGGGAACCATCCTGCGTATCGTGGATTGTCAGGAGCCAGCCCGCCAATCCAGGAAATTGGCCCCAAACACTAACCACGGCCCTTTTCGCTGGCAAAAAAACTCCCCTACCCCACTTCTGGATGGCAGATTGCAGGAGCCACTTAGTACTATCAAACCAGCCTGACTTGGCACCGGTGTGACCTTGGGTCTGGGAGTCATCCTGCGTATCGTAGATTTTCAGGAACCAGCCGTCCACTCCAGGAAATTGGTCACTTAGAAAGAAACCTCGGCCCTTTTCCTGGCAAACAAAACTCACCCGCCCCACTTCTGGATGGCAGATTGAGGAGCCACTTGGTACTATCAAACCAGCCCGACCTGGCAGTGGTGCCACCTTGGGTCTGGGAACCATCCTGCGTACCGTAGATTTTCAGGAACCAACCGGACACTGTAGGTAATTGGCCCCTAGAGACAAACCTCGGCCCTTTTCCCTGGCACACAAAACTCACCTGACCCGCTTCTGGATGGCAGATTGCAGGAGTCACTTTGTACTATCAAACGAGCCAGACTTGGCAGCGGTGCCACCTTGGGTCTGGGAAACATCCTGCGTATCGTGGGTTTTCAGGAACCAACCGGCCATTCCCCGTCACAGGTCCCCAAACACAAACAACGGCCTTTTCCTCTGGCAAACAAAAGTCAGGTGCCCCACTTCTGGATGGCTGATTGCAGGAGACACTATGTATTATACAAACGAGCCCGATTTGGCACTGTTGCCACCTTGGGTCTGGGAACCATACTGTGTAATGTGGATTTTCAGGAGCCAGCTGGCCACTCCCAGCCACGGTCCACCAAACACAAACCACAGCCCTTTCCTCTGGCAAACAAAACTCAGCTGCCCCACTTCTGGATGGCAGATTGCAGGAGCCACTTGTCACTATCAAACCAGCCCGACTTGGCACTGGTTCAACCTTGGGTCTGGCAACCATCCTGCCTCTCGTAGATTTTCAAGGAACAGCCGGAGACTGCAGGCCATCGGCCCCCACACAACAACCTCGCCCGTTTCACTGACAAACAAAACTCAGCTGCCCCTCTTCTTGATGGCAGATTTCAGGAGCCACTTGGTACTATCAAACCAGCCCGACTTGGCACTGTTGCCACCGTGGGTCTGGGAACCATCCTGCGTATCGTGGATTTTCAGGAGCCAGCCGGCCACTCCGAGCCACAGGATGCCAAAAACACAAACCATGGCCCTTTTTTCTGGCAAAACAAAATCACCTGCCCCGCTTCTGGATGGCAGATAGCACGACCCTCTTGCTACGATCAAACCAGCCCGACTTGGCACTGTTGCCACCTTGGGTTTGGGAAACATCCTGCGTATCATGGATTGTCAGGAGCCAGCCAGCCACTCCCTGCCACAGGATGCCATAAATAATCCTCGGCACTTTTCATTGGTAAACAAAACTTATCTGCCCTGCTTCTGCATGGGAGATTGCAAGAGCCATTATGTACTATAAACAAGCCTGACTTGGCACTGGTGCCACCTTGGCTCTGGCAACCCACCTAGTTTTCGAGGGTTTTCAAGAGACAGCCTGGCACTACCAGCCACAGGCCCTCCAAGATAAACAACGGCCCTTTTCCCTGGCAAACAAAACTCAACTGCCCTGCTTCTGGATGTCAGATTGCAGGACCAACTTGGCAACTTTAAACCAGCCTGACTTAGCAGTGGTGCCACCTTGGGTCTGGGAACCATCCTGCGTATCGTGAATTTCAGGAACCAGCAAGCCACTCCCAGCCACAGGCTTCCAAACACAAACCACGGCCTTTTCCTCTGGCAAACAAAACTCAGCAGCCCCTCTTCTGGATGGCAGATTGCAGGAGCCACTTGTTACTATCAAACCAGCTCGACTTGGCACTGTTGCCACCTTGGGTCTGGGAACCGTCCTGCCTATCGTGGATTTTCAGGAGCCAGCCGGCCAATCCAGGAAATAGGCCCCAAACACTAACCACGGCCCTTTACGCTGGCAAACAAATCTCACCTACCCCACTTCTGGATGGCAGATGGCACGAGCCACTTTGTACTACCAAACCAGCGTGACTTGAAACTGGTGCCACCTTGGGTCTGGAAGACATCCTGCAAATCGTAGATTTTTAGGAACCAGCCGTCCACTCCAGGAAATTGGCCCCTCAGAAAGAAGCCTCGGCCCGTCTCCTGGCAAACAAAACTCACCTGCCCCACTTCTGGATGGAAGATTGTGGAGCCACGTTTTACTATCAAACCAGCCCGACTTGGCACTGGTGCTCCCTTGGGTCTGGGAGACATCCAGCGTATCGTAGATTTTTAGGAACCAGCCGTCCACTCCTGGAAATTGGCCCCTCAGAAAGAAGCCTCTGTCCGTGTCCTGGCAAACAAAACTCACCTTCCCCACTTCTTGATGGCAGATGGCACGAGCCACTTGGTACTATCAAACCAGCCCGACTTGGCAGTGGTGCCACCTTGGGTCTGGGAACCATCCTGCGTATCGTGTGTTTTCAGGAACCAGCCGGCCACTCCCAGTCACAGGCCCCCAAACAGAAACCACGGCCCTGTTCTCTGGCAAACAAAAGTCAGGTGCCCGACTTCTGGATGGCAGATTGCAGGAGCCACTTGGTACTATGAAACCAGCACAACTTGGCACTGGTGCCACCTTGGGTCTGGGAACCATCCTGCGTATCGTGGATTATCAGGAGCTAGCCGGCCACTCCAAGCCACGGTCCATCCAACACAAACCACAGCCCTTTTCTCTGGCAAACAAAATTCAGCTGTCCCGCTTCTGGATGGCAGATGGCATGAGCCACTTGGTACTATCAAACCAGCCTGACCTTACACTCTTGCCACATTGGGTTTGGCAACCATCCTGCCATTCGTAGATTTTCAGGAACCAGCCGGAGACTGCAGGTCATAGGCCCCCATACAAAAACCTCGCCCGTTTCACTGGCAAACAAAACTCAGCTGCCCCGCTTCTGGATGGCAGATTGCAGGAGACCCTTGGTACTATCCAACCAGCCTGACTTGGCCCTGGTGCCACCTTGGGACTGGGAACCATCCTGCGTATCGTGGATTGTTAGGAGCCAGCCGGCCACTCCCAGCCGCAGGCCACCGAAAACAAACCACGGCCCTTTTCTCTGGCAAACAAAAGTCAGCTGCCCCACTTCTGGATTCCAGATTGCCGGAGGCTCTGGTTACTATCAAACCAGCCCGACTTTGCAATGTTGCCACCTTGGCTCTGGGAACCATCTTGCCTGTCTTTGATTTTCAGGAACCAGACGGCCACTCCCATCTACAGGTCCCCAAACATAAAACACGGCGGTTTTCCCTGGCAAACAAAACTCAGCTGCCCCAATTATGGATGGCAGATTGCAGGAGCCACTTGTTCCTATCAAGCCAGACTGACTTGGCTGTGTTGCCACCATTGGTCTGGGAAACACCCTGCGTATCGTGCATTTTCAGGAGCTAGCCGGCCATTCCCAGACACATGCCGCCAAAAAAATTCCTCAGTCATTTCCCCTGGAAACAAAATTCATCTTCTCCACCTCTGGATGGCAGATTGCAGGAGGCACTTGGTACTGACAAACCAGCCCGACTTGGCAGTGGTGCCACCTTGGGTCTGGGAACCATCCTGCATATCGTGGGTTTTCAGGAGCCAGCCGGCCACTCCCAGCCGCAGGTTCCAAAACACAAACAACGGCCCTTTTCTCTGGCAAACAAAACTCAGCTGCCACTCTACTGGATGGCTGATTGCAGGAGCCACTTGGTACTATCAAACCAGCCCAACTTGGCACTGGTGACACCTTGGGTCTGGCAACCTTCCTGCCTTCCGTAGGTTTTCAGGAACCAGCCGGAGACTGCAGGCCATAGGCCCCCATGCAACAGCCTCGCCCGTTTTACTGGCGAACAAAGCTCACCAGGCCCTCTTCTGGATGGCAGATTGCAGGAGCCACTTGGTACGATCAAACCAGACCGACTTTGCAGTGGTGACACCATGGGCCTGGGAACCATCCTGCGTATCAGAAGCCAGCCGGCCACTTCCAGCCACGGTCCACCAAACACAAACCACAGCATTTTTCTCTGGCAAACAAAAATCAGGTGCCCCATTTCTGGATGGCAGATTGCAGGAGCCACTTGGTACTATCAAACAAGACTGACTTGACACTGGTGCCACGTTGGGTCTGGCGACCATCCTGCCTTTCGTAGTTTTTCAGCAACCAGCCGGAGACTGCAGGCCATAGGCCCCCGTACAAAATCCTCTCCCGTTTCACTGGCAAACAAAATTCACCAGGCCCTCTTCTGGATGGCAGATTGCAGGATCCACTTGGCACCTTTCAACCAGCCCGACTTGGCTCTGGTGCCACCTTGGGTCTGGGAACCATCCTGCGTATCGTGGATTTTCAAGAACCAGCCAGCCATTCCCCGCTACAGGCCTCCAAACACAAACCACGGCCCTTTTCTCTGGCAAACAAAACTCAGCAGTCCCACTTCTGGATGGCAGATTGCCTGGGGCACTTGGCCCTATCAAACCAGTCCGACTTGGCAATGTTGCCCCCTTGGCTCTGGGAACCATCCTGCCTAACTTAGATTTTTAGGAACCAGACGGCCACTCCCAGCTACAGGTGCCCAAACATAACCCACGGCCATTTCCCCTGGAAACAAAACTCAGCTGCCCCACCTCTGGATGGCAGATTGCCGGAGGCACTTGTTCCTATCAAACCAGCCCGACTTGGCAGTGGTGCCACCGTGGGTCTGGGAACCATCCTGCATATTGTGGATTTTCAGGAGCCAGCCGGCCACTCCGAGCCACAGGTCCCAAAACACAAACCACAGCCCTTTACTCTGGCAAAATAAATCAGGTGCCCCGCTTCTGGATGGCAGATAGCACGACCCTCTTGGTACTATCAAACCAGCCCGACTTGGCACTGTTGCCGCCTATGGTCTGGGAACCATCCTGCGTATCGTGGATTGTCAGGTGCCAGCCGGCCACTCCCTGCCACAGGATGCCAAAAATAATCCTCAGGCCATCTCATTGGTAAACAAAACTTATCTGCCCTGCTTCTGCATGGGAGATTGCAAGAGCCATTTGGTACTATCAAAAAAGCCTGACTTGGCACTGGTGCCACATTGGCTCTGGCAACCATCCTAGTTTCCGTAGATTTTCATTAGATAGCTGGGCATTCCCAGCAACTGGCCCTCCAAGAAAAACAACGGCCCTTTTCCCTGGCAAACAAAACTCAACTGCCCTGCTTCTGGATGGCAGATTGCAGGACCCACTTGTCAACTTTAAACCAGCCTGACTTGGCACTGGTGCCACCTTGGGTCTGACAACCATCCTGAGTATTGTGGATTTTCAGGAACCAGCCAGCCACTCCCACCACAGGCCTCGAAACACAAACCACGGCCCTTTTCTCTGGCAAACAAAACTCAGCTGCCCCCCTTCTGGATGGCAGATTGCAGGAGCCACTTGTTACTATCAAACCAGCATGACTTGGCACTGTTGCCACCTTGCGTCTGGGATCCGTCCTGCGTATCGTGGATTGTCAGGAGCCAGCCCGCCAATCCAGGAAATAGGCCCCAAACATTAACCACGGCCCTTTTCGCTGGCAAAAAAACTCCCCTACCCCACTTCTGGATGGCATATTGCAGGAGCCACTTGTTACTATCAAACCAGCCTCACTTGGCACCGGTGTGACCTTGGGTCTGGGAGTCATCCTGCGTATAGTCGATTTTAGGAACCAGCCGTCCACTCCAGGAAATTGGTCACTCAGAAAGAAACCTCGGCCCTTTTCCTGGCAAACAAAACTCACCTGCCCCACTTCTGGATGGCAGATTGAGGAGCCACTTGGTACTATCAAACCAGCCCGACCTGGCAGTGGTGCCCCTTGGGTCTGGGAACCATCCTGCGTATCGTAGATTTTCAGGAACCAACCGGACACTGTAGGTACTTGGCCCCTAGAGACAAACCTCGGCCCATTTCCCTGGCAAACAAAACTCACCTGACCCGCTTCTGGATGGCAGATTGCAGGAGCCACTTGGTACTATCAAACCAGCCAGACTTGGCAGCGGTGTCACCTTGGGTCTGGGAACCATCCTGCCTATCATGGGTTTTCAGGAACCAGCCGGAGACTGCAGGCCATCGGCCCCCACACAACAACCTCGCCCGTTTCACTGGCAAACAAAACTCAGCTGCCCCGCTTCTGGATGGCAGATTGCAGGAGACCCTTGGTACTATCCAACCAGCCTGACTTGGCCCTGGTGCCACCTTGGGACTGGGAACCATCCTGCGTATCGTGGATTGTTAGGAGTCAGCCGGCCACTCCCAGCCGCAGGCCACCGAAAACAAACCACGGCCCTTTTCTCTGGCAAACAAAAGTCAGCTGCCCCACTTCTGGATTCCAGATTGCCGGAGGCTCTGGTTACTATCAAACCAGCCCGACTTTGCAATGTTGCCACCTTGGCTCTGGGAACCATCTTGCCTGTCTTTGATTTTCAGGAACCAGACGGCCACTCCCATCTACAGGTCCCCAAACATAAAACACGGCGGTTTTCCCTGGCAAACAAAACTCAGCTGCCCCAATTATGGATGGCAGATTGCAGGAGCCACTTGTTCCTATCAAGCCAGACTGACTTGGCTGTGTTGCCACCATTGGTCTGGGAAACACCCTGCGTATCGTGCATTTTCAGGAGCTAGCCGGCCATTCCCAGACACATGCCGCCAAAAAAATTCCTCAGTCATTTCCCCTGGAAACAAAATTCATCTTCTCCACCTCTGGATGGCAGATTGCAGGAGGCACTTGGTACTGACAAACCAGCCCGACTTGGCAGTGGTGCCACCTTGGGTCTGGGAACCATCCTGCATATCGTGGGTTTTCAGGAGCCAGCCGGCCACTCCCAGCCGCAGGTTCCAAAACACAAACAACGGCCCTTTTCTCTGGCAAACAAAACTCAGCTGCCACTCTACTGGATGGCTGATTGCAGGAGCCACTTGGTACTATCAAACCAGCCCAACTTGGCACTGGTGACACCTTGGGTCTGGCAACCTTCCTGCCTTCCGTAGGTTTTCAGGAACCAGCCGGAGACTGCAGGCCATAGGCCCCCATGCAACAGCCTCGCCCGTTTTACTGGCGAACAAAGCTCACCAGGCCCTCTTCTGGATGGCAGATTGCAGGAGCCACTTGGTACGATCAAACCAGACCGACTTTGCAGTGGTGACACCATGGGCCTGGGAACCATCCTGCGTATCAGAAGCCAGCCGGCCACTTCCAGCCACGGTCCACCAAACACAAACCACAGCATTTTTCTCTGGCAAACAAAAATCAGGTGCCCCATTTCTGGATGGCAGATTGCAGGAGCCACTTGGTACTATCAAACAAGACTGACTTGACACTGGTGCCATGTTGGGTCTGGCGACCATCCTGCCTTTCGTAGTTTTTCAGCAACCAGCCGGAGACTGCAGGCCATAGGCCCCCGTACAAAATCCTCTCCCGTTTCACTGGCAAACAAAACTCACCAGGCCCTCTTCTGGATGGCAGATTGCAGGATCCACTTGGCACCTTTCAACCAGCCCGACTTGGCTCTGGTGCCACCTTGGGTCTGGGAACCATCCTGCGTATCGTGGATTTTCAAGAACCAGCCAGCCATTCCCCGCTACAGGCCTCCAAACACAAACCACGGCCCTTTCCTCTGGCAAACAAAACTCAGCAGTCCCACTTCTGGATGGCAGATTGCCTGGGGCACTTGGCCCTATCAAACCAGTCCGTCTTGGCAATGTTGCCCCCTTGGCTCTGGGAACCATCCTGCCTAACTTAGATTTTTAGGAACCAGACGGCCACTCCCAGCTACAGGTGCCCAAACATAACCCACGGCCATTTCCCCTGGAAACAAAACTCAGCTGCCCCACCTCTGGATGGCAGATTGCTGGAGGCACTTGTTCCTATCAAACCAGCCCGACTTGGCAGTGGTGCCACCGTGGGTCTGGGAACCATCCTGCATATTGTGGATTTTCAGGAGCCAGCCGGCCACTCCGAGCCACAGGTCCCAAAACACAAACCACAGCCCTTTACTCTGGCAAAAAAAAATCAGGTGCCCCGCTTCTGGATGGCAGATAGCACGACCCTCTTGGTACTATCAAACCAGCCCGACTTGGCACTGTTGCCGCCTATGGTCTGGGAACCATCCTGCGTATCGTGGATTGTCAGGTGCCAGCCGGCCACTCCCTGCCACAGGATGCCAAAAATAATCCTCAGGCCATCTCATTGGTAAACAAAACTCAACTGCCCTGCTTCTGGATGGCAGATTGCAGGACCCACTTGTCAACTTTAAACCAGCCTGACTTGGCACTGGTGCCACCTTGGGTCTGACAACCATCCTGAGTATTGTGGATTTTCAGGAACCAGCCAGCCACTCCCACCACAGGCCTCGAAACACAAACCACGGCCCTTTTCTCTGGCAAACAAAACTCAGCTGCCCCTCTTCTGGATGGCAGATTGATGGAGCCACTTGTTACTATCAAACCAGCATGACTTGGCACTGTTGCCACCTTGCGTCTGGGATCCGTCCTGCGTATCGTGGATTGTCAGGAGCCAGCCCGCCAATCCAGGAAATTGGCCCCAAACATTAACCACGGCCCTTTTCGCTGGCAAAAAAACTCCCCTACCCCACTTCTGGATGGCAGATTGCAGGAGGCACTTAGTACTATCAAACCAGCCTCACTTGGCACCGGTGTCACCTTGGGTCTGGGAGTCATCCTGCGTACCGTAGATTTTTAGGAACCAGCCGTCCACTCCTGGAAATTGCTCACTCAGAAAGAAACCTCGGCCCTTTTCCTGGCAAACAAAGCTCACCCGCCCCACTTCTGGATGGCAGATTGAGGAGCCACTTGGTACTGTCAAACCAGCCCGACCTGGCACTGGTTCAACCTTGGGTCTGGCAACCATCCTGCCTCTCGTAGATTTTCAGGGAACAGCCGGAGACTGCAGGCCATCGGCCCCCACACAACAACCTCGCCCGTTTCACTGGCAAACAAAACTCAGCTGCCCCTCTTCTTGATGGCAGATTGCAGGAGCCACTTGGTACTATCAAACCAGCCCGACTTGGCACTGTTGCCACCGTGGGTCTGGGAACCATCCTGCGTATCGTGGATTTTCAGGAGCCAGCCGGCCACTCCGAGCCACAGGATGCCAAAAACACAAACCATGGCCCTTTTTTCTGGCAAAACAAAATCACCTGCCCCGCTTCTGGATGGCAGATAGCACGACCCTCTTGCTACGATCAAACCAGCCCGACTTGGCACTGTTGCCACCTTGGGTTTGGGAACCATCCTGCATATCATGGATTGTCAGGAGCCAGCCAGCCACTCCCTGCCACAGGATGCCATAAATAATCCTCGGCACTTTTCATTGGTAAACAAAATTTATCCACCCTGCTTCTGCATGGGAGATTGCAAGAGCCATTATGTACTATAAACAAGCCTGACTTGGCACTGGTGCCACCTTGGCTCTGGCAACCCACCTAGTTTTCGAGGGTTTTCAAGAGACAGCCTGGCACTACCAGCCACAGGCCCTCCAAGATAAACAACGGCCCTTTTCCCTGGCAAACAAAACTCAACTGCCCTGCTTCTGGATGGCAGATTGCAGGACCGACTTGGCACCTTTAAACCAGCCTGACTTGGCAGTGGTGCCACCTTGGGTCTGGGAACCATCCTGCGTTCGTGAATTTTCAGGAACCAGCCAGCCACTCCCAGCCACAGGCTTCCAAACACAAACCACGGCCTTTTCCTCTGGCAAACAAAACTCAGCAGCCCCTCTTCTGGATGGCAGATTGCAGGAGCCACTTGTTACTATCAAACCAGCTCGACTTGGCACTGTTGCCACCTTGGGTCTGGGAACCGTCCTGCCTATCGTGGATTTTCAGGAGCCAGCCGGCCAATCCAGGAAATAGGCCCCAAACACTAACCACGGCCCTTTACGCTGGCAAAAATATCTCACCTGCCCCACTTCTGGATGGCAGATGGCACGAGCCACTTTGTACTACCAAACCAGCGTGACTTGAAACTGGTGCCACCTTGGGTCTGGAAGACATCCTGCAAATCGTAGATTTTTAGGAACCAGCCGTCCACTCCAGGAAATTGGCCCCTCAGAAAGAAGCCTCGGCCCGTCTCCTGGCAAACAAAACTCACCTGCCCCACTTCTGGATGGAAGATTGTGGAGCCACTTTTTACTATCAAACCAGCCCGACTTGGCACTGGTGCTCCCTTGGGTCTGGGAGACATCCAGCGTATCGTAGATTTTTAGGAACCAGCCGTCCACTCCTGGAAATTGGCCCTTCAGAAAGAAGCCTCTGACCGTGTCCTGGCAAACAAAACTCACCTTCCCCACTTCTTGATGGCAGATGGCACGAGCCACTTGGCACCTTTCAACCAGCCCGACTTGGCTCTGGTGCCACCTTGGGTCTGGGAACCATCCTGCGTATCGTGGATTTTCAGGAACCAGCCAGCCATTCCCAGCTACAGGCCTCCAAACACAAACCATGGCCCTTTCCTCTGGCAAACAAAACTCAGCAGTCCCACTTCTGGATGGCAGATTGCCTGGGGCACTTGGCCCTATCAAACCAGTCCGACTTGGCAATGTTGCCCCCTTGGCTCTGGGAACCATCCTGCCTAACTTAGATTTTTAGGAACCAGACGGCCACTCCCAGCTACAGGTGCCCAAACATAACCCACGGCCATTTCCCCTGGAAACAAAACTCAGCTGCCCCACCTCTGGATGGCAGATTGCCGGAGGCACTTGTTCCTATCAAACCAGCCCGACTTGGCAGTGGTGCCACCGTGGGTCTGGGAACCATCCTGCATATTGTGGATTTTCAGGAGCCAGCCGGCCACTCCGAGCCACAGGTCCCAAAACACAAACCACAGCCCTTTACTCTGGCAAAAAAAAATCAGGTGCCCCGCTTCTGGATGGCAGATTGCCTGGGGCACTTGGCCCTATCAAACCAGTCCGACTTGGCACTGTTGCCACCATGGGTCTTGGAAATATCCTGCGTATCGTGGATTTTCAAGAGCTAACCGGCCAGTAACAGACACATTCTGCCAAACAAAATCCACGGACATTTCCCGTGGCAAACAAACTCACCTGCCCCACTTGTGCATGGCAGATTGCATGAGTATCTTGGTACTATCAATTCAGCCCAACATGGTACTGGTGCACCTTGGGTCTGATCAGTATCCTGCGTATGGTGAAATTTCAGGAGCCAGCCGGCCACTACCAGCCACGGTCCACCAAACACAAATCACAGCCCTTTTCTCCGGCAAACAAAACTCAGCTGCCAAGCTTCTGGATGGCAGATTGCAGGAGCCACTTGGTACTATCAAATGAGCCAGACTTGGCAGCGGTGCCACCTTTGGTCTGGGAACCATCCTGCGTATCGTGGGTTTTCAGGAACCAAGCGGCCACTCCCAGTCATGGGCCTCCAAACTCAAACCACGGCCATTTTCTCTGGAAAAAAAAAGTGAGATGCCCCACTTCTGGATGGCAGATGGCATGAGCCACTTGGTACTATCAAACCAGCCCGAGGTGGCATTGGTGCCACCTTGTTTCCGGCAACCAGTATGCGTATCGTAGATTTTTAGGAACCAGCCGGCCACTCCATGTATTAGGGCCCAAAGAAAAACCACAGCAATTTTCCCTGGGAAAAAAAACTCACCTGCCCACTTCTGGATGGCAGATTGCAGGAGCCACTTGGTACTATCAAACCAGCCCGACTTGGCACTGTTGCCACCATGGGTCTTGGAAATATCCTGCGTATCGTGGATTTTCAAGAGCTAACCGGCCAGTAACAGACACATTCTGCCAAACAAAATCCACGGACATTTCCCGTGGCAAACAAACTCACCTGCCCCACTTGTGCATGGCAGATTGCATGAGTATCTTGGTACTATCAATTCAGCCCGACATGGCACTGGTGCACCTTGGGTCTGATTACTATCCTGCGAATGGTTAAATTTCAGGAGCCAGCTGGCCACTCCCAGCCATGGTCCACCAAACACAAATCACAGCCCTTTTCTCTGGCAAACAAAACTCAGCTGTCCCGCTTCTGGATGGCAGATTGCAGGAGCCACTTGGTACTATCAAACCAGCCGGACTTGGCATTGGTGCCACTTTGGGTCTGGCATCCATTCTGCCTTTCGTAGATTTGCAGGAAACAGCCGGAGACTGCAGGCAATAGGCCCCCATAGAAAAACCTCGCCCGTTTCACTGGAAAACAAAACTCACCAGGCCCTCTTCTGGATGGCAGATTGCAGGAGCCGCTTGGTACTATCAAACCAGTCCGAGTGCGGAGTGGTGCCACTGTGGGTCTGGGAACCATCCTGAAATCGTGGATTTTCCGGGGCCACCCGGCCACTCCCAGCCAAAGTTTCCAAAACACAAACCACGGCCCTTTTCTCTGGCAAAAAAAATCAGGTGCCCCACTTCTTCATGGCAGACGGCATGAGCCTCTTGGTAATATCAAACCAGCCCGACTTGGCACTGGTGCCACCTTGGGTCTGGGAACCATTATGCGTATCGCAGATTTTTAGGAACAAGCCGGCCACTCCAGGTAATAGGGCCCAAACACAAACCACGTTCATTTTCCCTGGCAAACAAAACTCACCAGCCCCTCTTCTGGATGGAAGATTGCAGGAGACACTTGGTACTATCAAACCAGCCTGACATGGCGGTGGTGCCACCTTGGTCCTGGGAATCATCCTGCGTATCGGGGATTTTCAGGAGCTAGCTGGCCACTCCCAGCCACAGGTCACCAAACACAAACCGCGACCCTTTTCTCTGGCAAAAAAAAGTCAGGTTCCCCGCTTCTGCATGGCAGATTGCAGGGGCCACTTTTTACTATCAAACCAGCCCAACTTGGCACTGGTGCCACCTTGGGTCTGGGAGACATCCCACGTATTGTAGATTTTTTGGAACCAGCCGGCCATTCCAGTCCATTGGCCCCGAGACACAAACCTCGGCCAATTTGGCAAAAAAAACTCACCTGCCCCACTTCTGGATGGCAGATTGCAGGAGCCACTTGGTACTATCAAACCAGCCCGACTTGGCACTGGTGCCACCTTGGGTCTGGGAGACATCCCGCGTATAGTAGATTTTCAAGAGCTAGCCGGCCAGTAACAGACACATGCTGCCAAACAAAAACCACGGCCATTTTCCGTGGAAAACAAACTCACCTGCGCCACTTGTGCATGGCAGATGGCACGAGTATCTTGGTACTATCAAACCAGCCCGACTTGGCACTGGTGCCACCTTGGGTCTGGTAACCATCCTGCGTATCGTGGATTTTCAGGAGCCAGCCGGCCACTCCCAGCCAAGATCCACCAAACACAAACCACAGCCCTTTTCTCTGGCCAACAAAACTCAGCTGCCCCACTCATGGATGGCACATTGCAGGAGCCACTTGTTACTAACAAACCAGCCCGACTTGGCACTGGTGCCACTTTGGGTCTGGCAACAATCCTGCGTTTCGTAGATTTTCAGGAAACAGCCGGAGACTGCA
Source organism: Melospiza melodia melodia (assembly GCF_035770615.1). Taxonomy (NCBI): domain Eukaryota; kingdom Metazoa; phylum Chordata; class Aves; order Passeriformes; family Passerellidae; genus Melospiza; species Melospiza melodia. The sequence continues at coordinate 21,213,521 of NC_086226.1, read as the reverse complement.
GGCAATAGGCCCGCATACAACAACCTCGCCCGTTTCACTGGCAAACAAAACTCAGAAGGCCCTCATCTGGATGGCAGATTGCAGGAGCCACTTGGTACTATCAAAGCAGCCCGACTTGGCACGGGTGCCAACTTGGGTCTGGGAACCATCCTGCGTATCGCGGATTTTCAGGAGCCAGCCGGCCACTCCATGCCACACTTAACCAAACAAAAACCACGGCCCTTTTCTACGGCAAACAAAAGTAAGGTGCCCCGCTTCTGCTTGGCAGATTACACGAGCCACTTGGTACTATCAAACCAGCTCGACTTGGCACTGGTGACACCTTGTTTCTGGGAACCATCCTGCGTAAGGTATATGTTTAGGAACCAGCCGGCCACTCTAGGAAATAGGTTCCAAACAAAAACCACGGCCCTTTTTCCGGGCAAACAAAACTCACCTGACCCACTTCTGGATGGCAGATTGCAGCAGGCACTTGGTACTATCAAAGCAGCCCGACTTGGCACTGGTGCCACCTTGGGTCTGGGAGTCATCCTGCGTATGGTGGATTGTCAGGAGCCAGCCGGCCACTCCCAGCCGCAGGCTCCAAAAATAAACCATGGCCCTTTTCTCTGGCAAATAAAAGTCAGGTGCCCCACTTCTGGATGGGAGATGGCACGAGCCACTTGGTACTATCAAACCAGCCCGACTTGGCCCTGGTGCCACCTTGTGTCTGGGAACCATTATGCGTATCGTAGATTTTCAGGAACCCGCCGGCCCCTCCAGGTAATAGGGCCCAAACGCAAACCACGGCCCTTTTCCCTGGCAAACAAAACTCACCTGACCCACTTCTGGATGGCAGATTGCAGGTGCCACTTGTTACTATCAATCAAGCCCGACTTGGCACTGGTCCCAACTTGGGTCTGGGAACCATCCTGCGAATCGTGGATTGTCAGGAGCCAGCCGGGCACTCCCAATGGCAGGCCACAAAAAAAAATCCTCGGCCATTTTCCCTGGCAAAGAAAACTCACCTGCCCCACTTCTGGATGGCAGATTGCAGGAGCCACTTGGTACTATCAAACCAGCTCGACTTGGCACTGGTGACACTTTGTGTCTGGGAACCATCCTGCGTAAGGTATATGTTTAGGAACCAGCCGGCCACTCCAGGAAATAGGTTCCAAATAAATACCACGGCCCATTTTCCGGGCAAACAAAGCTCACCTGCCCCACTTCTGGATGGCAGATTGCAGCAGGCACTTGGTACTATCAAAGCAGCCCGACTTGGCACTGGTGCCACCTTGGGTCTGGGAGTCATCCTGCGTATGGTGGATTGTCTGGAGCCAGCCGGCCACTCCCAGCCGCAGGCTCCAAAAATAAACCATGGCCCTTTTCTCTGGCAAACAAAAGTCAGGTGCCCCACTGCTGGATGGGAGATGGCACGAGCCACTTGGTACTATCAAACCAGCCCTGCTTGGCACTGTTGCCACCATGGGTCTTGGGAAAATCCTGCGTATCGTGGATTTTCAAGAGCTAGCCGGCCAGTAACAGACACATGCTGCCAAACAATAACCACGGCCATTTTCCATGGAAAACAAACTCACCTGACCCACTTGTGCATGGCAGATTGCACGAGTATCTTGGTACTATCAAACCAGCCCGACTTGGCACTGGTGCCACCTTGGGTCTGGTAACCATCCTGCGTATCGTGGATTTTCAGGAGCCAGCCGGCCACTCCCAGCCAAGATCCACCAAACACAAACCACAGCCCTTTTCTCTGGCCAACAAAACTCAGCTGCCCCACTCATGGATGGCACATTGCAGGAGCCACTTGTTACTAACAAACCAGCCTGACTTGGCACTGGTGCCACTTTGGGTCTGGCAACAATCCTGCCTTTCGTAGATTTTCAGGAAACAGCCGGAGACTGCAGGCCCTAGGCCCCCATACAAAAACCTCGCCCGTTTCACTGGCAAACAAAACTCAGAGGGCTCTCATTTGGATGGCAGATTGCAGGAGCCACTTGGTACTATCAAAGCAGCCCGACTTGGCACGGGTGCCACCTTGGGTCTGGGAACCATTTTGCGTATCGCCGATTTTCAGGAGCCAGCCGGCCACTCCACGCCACAGTTAACAAAACACAAACCACAGCCCTTTTCTATGGCAAACAAAAGCCCACTTCTGCTTGGCAGATTACACGAGCCACTTGGTACTATCAAACCAGCTTGACTTGGCACTGGTCACACCTTGGGTCTTGGAAACATCCAGCATACCGTTGATTTTAAGGAACCAGCCGGACATTCTAGGAAATAGACCCCAAACACAAACCACGGCCCTTTTTCCGGGCAAACAAAACTCACCTGCCCCACTTCTGGATGGCAGATTGCAGCAGGCACTTGGTACTATCAAAGCAGCCCGACTTGGCTCTGGTGCCACCTTGGGTCTGGGAGTCATCCTGCGTATAGTGGATTGTCAGGAGCCAACCGGCCACTCCCAGCCGCAGGCTCCAAAAATAAACCATGGCCCTTTTCTCTCGCAAACAAAAGTCAGGTGCCCCACTTCTTGATGGGAGATGGCACGAGCCACTTGGTACTATCAAACCAGCCCGACTTGGCCCTGGTGCCACCTTGTGTCTGGGAACCATTATGCGTATCGTAGATTTTCAGGAAACAGTGGCCACTGCAGGTAATTGGCCCCCAGACAAAACCTCGGCTCGTTTGGAAAACAAAACTCACCTGCCCAATTTCTGCATGGGAGATAGCAGGAGCCACTTGTTACTATCAAAACAGCCCGACTTGCACTGGTGCCACCTTGGGCCTGGGAGACATCCTGTGTAGCGCGGATTTTGTAGAGCTAGCCGGCCAGTAACAGACACATGCTGCCAAACAAAAACCACGTCCATTTTCCCTGGCAAACGAACTCACCTGCCACACTTGTGCACGGCAGATTGCACGAGTATGTAGGTACTATCAAGCCCGCCCGGCTTGGCACTGGTGCCACCTTGGGACTCTTAACAATCCTGCGTATGGTGGATTTTCAGGAGCCAGCAGGCCACTCCCAGCCACGGTGCACCAAACACAAACCACGGCCCTTTTCTCTGGCAAACAAAACTCAGCTGCCACTCTTCTGGATGGCAGATTGCAGGAGCCACTTAGTACTATCAAAACAGCCTGACTTGGCACTGGTGCCACCTTGGGTCTGGAAATCATCCTGCCTTTCGTAGATTTTCAGGAACCAGCCGGAGACTGCAGGCCATATGCCCCCATACAAAAACCTCGCCCGTTTCACTAGCAAACAAAACTCACCAGACCCACTTCTGGATGGCAGATTGCAGGAGCCACTTGGTACTATCAAACCAGCCCGACTTGGCACTGGTGCCACCTTGTGTCTGGGAACCATTATGCGTATCGTAGATTTTCTGGAACACGCCGGCCACTCCAGGTAATAGGGCCCAAACGCAAACCACGGCCCTTTTCCCTGGCAAACAAAACTCACCTGACCCACTTCTGGATGGCAGATTGCAGGTGCCACTTCTTACTATCAAACCAGCCCGACTTGGCACTGGTGCCACCTTGGGTCTGGGAGACATCCCGCGTATTGTAGATTTTTTGGAACCAGCCGGCCATTCCAGTCCATTGGCCCCGAGACACAAACCTCAGCCAATTTGGCAAAAAAAACTCACCTGCCCCACTTCTGGATGGCAGATTGCAGGAGCCACTTGGTACTATCAAACCAGCCCGACTTGGCACTGTTGCCACCATGGGTCTTGGAAACATCCTGCGTATCGTGGATTTTCAAGAGCTAGCCGGCCAGTAACAGACACATGCTGCCAAACAAAAACCACGGCCATTTTCCGTGGAAAACAAACTCACCTGCGCCACTTGTGCATGGCAGATGGCACGAGTATCTTGGTACTATCAAACCAGCCCGACTTGGCACTGGTGCCACCTTGGGTCTGGTAACCATCCTGCGTATCGTGGATTTTCAGGAGCCAGCCGGCCACTCCCAGCCAAGATCCACCAAACACAAACCACAGCACTTTTCTCTGGCCAACAAAACTCAGCTGCCCCACTCATGGATGGCACATTGCAGGAGCCACTTGTTACTAACAAACCAGCCCGACTTGGCACTGGTGCCACTTTGGGTCTGGCAACAATCCTGCCTTTCGTAGATTTTCAGGAAACAGCTGGAGACTGCAGGCAATAGGCCCCCATACAACAACCTCGCCCGTTTGACTGGCAAACAAAACTCAGAAGGCCCTCATCTGGATGGCAGATTGCAGGAGCCACTTGGTACTATCAAAGCAGCCCGACTTGGCACTGGTGCCACCTTGGGTCTGGGAGCCATCCTGCGTATCGCGGATTTTCAGGAGCCAGCCGGCCACTCCATGCCACACTTAACCAAACAAAAACCACGGCCCTTTTCTACGGCAAACAAAAGTAAGGTGCCCCGATTCTGCTTGGCAGATTACACGAGCCACTTGGTACTATCAAACCAGCTCGACTTGGCACTGGTGACACCTTGGGTCTGGGAACCATCCTGCGTAAGGTATATGTTTAGGAACCAGCCGACCACTCCAGGAAATAAGTTCCAAAAACAAACCACGGCCCTTTGTCCGGGCAAACAAAACTCACCTGCCCCACTTCTGGATGGCAGATTGCAGCAGGCACTTGGTACTATCAAAGCAGCCCAACTTGGCTCTGGTGCCACCTTGGGTCTGGGAGTCATCCTGCGTATGGTGGATTGTCAGGAGCCAGCCGGCCACTCCCAGCCGCAGGCTCCAAAAATAAACCATGGCCCTTTTCTCTGGCAAACAAAAGTCAGGTGCCCCACTGCTGGATGGGAGATGGCACGAGCCACTTGGTATTATCAAACCAGCCCGACTTGGCACTGGTGCCACCTTGTGTCTGGGAACCATTATGCGTATCGTAGATTTTCAGGAACACGCCGGCCACTCCAGGTAATAGGGCCCAAACGCAAACCACGGCCCTTTTCCCTGGCAAACAAAACTCACCTGACCCACTTCTGGATGGCAGATTGCAGATGCCACTTGTTACTATCAAACCAGCCCGACTTGGCACTGGTGCCACCTTGGGTCTGGGAGACATCCCACGTATCGTAGATTTTTTGGAACCAGCCGGCCTTTCCAGTCCATTGGCCCCGAGACACAAACCTCGGCCAATTTGGCAAAAAAACTCACCTGCCCCACTTCTGGATGGCAGATTGCAGGAGCCACTTGGTACTATCAAACCAGCCCGACTTGGCACTGTTGCCACCATGGGTCTTGGAAACATCCTGCGTATCGTGGATTTTCAAGAGCTAGCCGGCCAGTAACAGACACATGCTGCCAAACAAAAACCACGGCCATTTTCCGTGGAAAACAAACTCACCTGCCCCACTTGTGCATGGCAGATTGCACGAGTATCTTGGTACTATCAAACCAGCCCGACTTGGCACTGGTGCCACCTTGGGTCTGGTAACCATCCTGCGTATCGTGGATTTTCAGGAGCCAGCCGGCCACTCCCAGCCAAGATCCACCAAACACAAACCACAGCCCTTTTCTCTGGCCAACAAAACTCAGCTGCCCCACTCATGGATGGCACATTGCAGGAGCCACTTCTTACTAACAAACCAGCCTGACTTGGCACTGGTGCCACTTTGGGTCTGGCAACAATCCTGCCTTTCGTAGATTTTCAGGAAACAGCTGGAGACTGCAGGCAATAGGCCCGCATACAACAACCTCGCCCGTTTCACTGGCAAACAAAACTCAGAAGGCCCTCATCTGGATGGCAGATTGCAGGAGCCACTTGGTACTATCAAACCAGCCCGAGTTGGCACTGGTTCAACCTTGGCTCTGGCAACCATCCTGCCTCTCGTAGATTTTCAGGGAACAGCCGGAGACTGCAGGCCATCGGCCCCCACACAACAACCTCGCCCGTTTCACTGACAAACAAAACTCACCAGCCCCTCTTCTTGATGGCAGATTGCAGGAGCCACTTGGTACTATCAAACCAGCCCGACTTGGCACTGTTGCCACCGTGGGTCTGGGAACCATCCTGCATATCGTGGATTTTCAGGAGCCAGCCGGCGACTCCGAGCCACAGGATGCCAAAAACGCAAACCATGGCCCTTTTTTCTGGCAAAACAAAATCACCTGCCCCGCTTCTGGATGGCAGATAGCACGACCCTCTTGCTACGATCAAACCAGCCCGACTTGGCACTGTTGCCACCTTGGGTTTGGGAACCATCCTGCATATTATGGATTGTCAGGAGCCAGCTAGCCACTCCCTGCCACAGGATGCCATAAATAATCCTCGGCACTTTTCATTGGTAAACAAAACTTATCTGCCCTGCTTCTGCATGGGAGATTGCAAGAGCCATTATGTACTATAAACAAGCCTGACTTGGCACTGGTGCCACCTTGGCTCTGGCAACCCACCTAGTTTTCGTGGGTTTTCAAGAGACAGCCAGGCACTACCAGCCACAGGCCCTCCAAGATAAACAACGGCCCTTTTCCCTGGCAAACAAAACTCAACTGCCCTGCTTCTGGATGTCAGATAGCAGGACCGACTTGGCACCTTTAAACCAGCCTGACTTGGCTCTGGTGCCACCTTGGGTCTGGGAACCATCCTGCATTCGTGAATTTTCAGGAACCAGCAAGCCACTCCCAGCCACAGGCTTCCAAACACAAACCACGGCCTTTTCCTCTGGCAAACAAAACTCAGCAGCCCCTCTTCTGGATGGCAGATTGCAGGAGCCACTTGTTACTATCAAACCAGCTCGACTTGGCACTGTTGCCACCTTGGGTCTGGGAACCGTCCTGCCTATCGTGGATTTTCAGGAGCCAGCCGGCCAATCCAGGAAATAGGCCCCAAACACTAACCACGGCCCTTTACGCTGGCAAAAAAATCTCACCTACCCCACTTCTGGATGGCAGATGGCACGAGCCACTTTGTACTACCAAACCAGCGTGACTTGAAACTGGTGACACCTTGAGTCTGGAAGACATCCTGCAAATCATAGATTTTTAGGAACCAGCCGTCCACTCCAGGAAATTGGCCCCTCAGAAAGAAGCCTCGGCCCGTCTCCTGGCAAACAAAACTCACCTGCCCCACTTCTGGATGGAAGATTGTGGAGCCACTTTTTACTATCAAACCAGCCCGACTTGGCACTGGTGCTCCCTTGGGTCTGGGAGACATCCAGCGTATCGTAGATTTTTAGGAACCAGCCGTCCACTCCTGGAAATTGGCCCCTCAGAAAGAAGCTTCTGTCCGTGTCCTGGCAAACAAAACTCACCTTCCCCACTTCTTGATGGCAGATGGCACGAGCCACTTGGCACCTTTCAACCAGCCCGACTTGGCTCTGGTGCCACCTTGGGTCTGGGAACCATCCTGCGTATCGTGGATTTTCAGGAACCAGCCAGCCATTCCCAGCTACAGGCCTCCAAACACAAACCACGGCCCTTTCCTCTGGCAAACAAAACTCAGCAGTCCCACTTCTGGATGGCAGATTGCCTGGGGCACTTGGCCCTATCAAACCAGTCCGACTTGGCAATGTTGCCCCCTTGGCTCTGGGAACCATCCTGCCTAACTTAGATTTTTAGGAACCAGACGGCCACTCCCAGCTACAGGTGCCCAAACATAACCCACGGCCATTTCCCCTGGAAACAAAACTCAGCTGCCCCACCTCTGGATGGCAGATTGCCGGAGGCACTTGTTCCTATCAAACCAGCCCGACTTGGCAGTGGTGCCACCGTGGGTCTGGGAACCATCCTGCATATTGTGGATTTTCAGGAGCCAGCCGGCCACTCCGAGCCACAGGTCCCAAAACACAAACCACAGCCCTTTACTCTGGCAAAAAAAAATCAGGTGCCCCGCTTCTGGATGGTAGATTGCCTGGGGCACTTGGCCCTATCAAACCAGTCCGACTTGGCACTGTTGCCACCATGGGTCTTGGAAACATCCTGCGTATCGTGGATTTTCAAGAGCTAACCGGCCAGTAACAGACACATTCTGCCAAACAAAATCCACGGACATTTCCCATGGCAAACAAACTCACCTGCCCCACTTGTGCATGGCAGATTGCATGAGTATCTTGGTACTATCAATTCAGCCCAACATGGCACTGGTGCCACCTTGGGTCTGATCAGTATCCTGCGTATGGTGAAATTTCAGGAGCCAGCCGGCCACTCCCAGCCACGGTCCACCAAACACAAATCACAGCCCTTTTCTCTGGCAAACAAAACTCAGCTGCCCCGCTTCTGGATGGCAGATTGCAGGAGCCACTTGGTACTATCAAATGAGCCAGACTTGGCAGCGGTGCCACCTTTGGTCTGGGAGCCATCCTGCGTATCGTGGGTTTTTAGGAACCAAGCGGCCACTTCTTGTAATGGGCCCCCAAACTCAAACCACGGCCATTTTCTCTGGAAAAAAAAAGTGAGATGCCCCACTTCTGGATGGCAGATGGCATGAGCCACTTGGTACTATCAAACCAGCCCGAGGTGGCATTGGTGCCACCTTGTTTCCGGCAACCAGTATGCGTATCGTAGATTTTTAGGAACCAGCCGGCCACTCCATGTATTAGGGCCCAAAGAAAAACCACAGCAATTTTCCCTGGGAAAAAAAACTCACCTGCCCACTTCTGGATGGCAGATTGCAGGAGCCACTTGGTACTATCAAACCAGCCCGACTTGGCACTGTTGCCACCATGGGTCTTGGAAATATCCTGCGTATCGTGGATTTTCAAGAGCTAACCGGCCAGTAACAGACACATGCTGCCAAACAAAATCCACGGACATTTCCCGTGGCAAACAAACTCATCTGCCCCACTTGTGCATGGCAGATTGCATGAGTATCTTGGTACTATCAATTCAGCCCGACATGGCACTGGTGCACCTTGGGTCTGATTATTATCCTGCGTATGGTTAAATTTCAGGAGCCAGCCGGCCACTCCCAGCCATGGTCCACCAAACACAAATCACAGCCCTTTTCTCTGGCAAACAAAACTCAGCTGTCCCGCTTCTGGATGGCAGATTGCAGGAGCCACTTGGTACTATCAAACCAGCCGGACTTGGCATTGGTGCCACTTTGGGTCTGGCATCCATTCTGCCTTTCGTAGATTTGCAGGAAACAGCCGGAGACTGCAGGCAATAGGCCCCCATAGAAAAACCTCGCCCGTTTCACTGGAAAACAAAACTCACCAGGCCCTCTTCTGGATGGCAGATTGCAGGAGCCGCTTGGTACTATCAAACCAGTCCGAGTGCGGAGTGGTGCCACTGTGGGTCTGGGAACCATCCTGAAATCGTGGATTTTCCGGAGCCACCCGGCCACTCCCAGCCAAAGTTTCCAAAACACAAACCACGGCCCTTTTCTCTGGCAAAAAAAATCAGGTGCCCCACTTCTTCATGGCAGATGGCATGAGCCTCTTGGTAATATCAAACCAGCCCGACTTGGTGCTGGTGCCACCTTGGGTCTGGGAACCATTATGCGTATCGCAGATTTTTAGGAACAAGCCGGCCACTCCAGGTAATAGGGCCCAAACACAAACCACGTTCATTTTCCCTGGCAAACAAAACTCACCAGCCCCTCTTCTGGATGGAAGATTGCAGGAGACACTTGGTACTATCAAACCAGCCTGACTTGGCAGTGGTGCCACCTTGGTCCTGGGAACCATCCTGCGTATCGGGGATTGTCAGGAGCTAGCTGGCCACTCCCAGCCACAGGTCACCAAACACAAACCGCGACCCTTTTCTCTGGCAAAAAAAAGTCAGGTTCCCCGCTTCTGCATGGCAGATTGCACGTGCCACTTCTTACTATCAAACCAGCCCGACTTGGCACTGGTGCCACCTTGGGTCTGGGAGACATCCCGCGTTTTGTAGATTTTTGGAACCAGCCGGCCATTCCAGTCCATTGGCCCCGAGACACAAACCTCGGCCAATTTGGCAAAAAAAACTCACCTGCCCCACTTCTGGATGGCAGATTGCAGGAGACACTTGGTACTATCAAACCAGCCCAACTTGGCACTGTTGCCACCATGGGTCTTGGAAACATCCTGCCTATCGTGGATTTTCAAGAGCTAGCCGGCCAGTAACAGACACATGCTGCCAAACTAAAACCACGGCCATTTTCCGTGGAAAACAAACTTACCTGCCCCACTTGTGCATGGCAGATTGCACGAGTATCTTGGTACTATCAAACCAGCCCGACTTGGCACTGGTGCCACTTTGGGTCTGGCAACAATCCTGCCTTTCGTAGATTTTCAGGAAACAGCTGGAGACTGCAGGCCATAGGCCCCCATACAACAACCTCGCCCGTTTCACTGGCAAACAAAACTCAGAAGGCTCTCATCTGGATGGCAGATTGCAGGAGCCACTTGGTACTATCAAAGCAGCCCGACTTGGCACTGGTGCCACCTTGGGTCTGGGAACCATCTTGCGTATCGCGGATTTTCAGGAGCCAGCCGGCCACTCCACGCCACAGTTAACAAAACACAAACCACAGCCCTTTTCTATGGCAAACAAAAGCCCGCTTCTGCTTGGCAGATTACACGAGCCACTTGGTACTATCAAACCAGCTTGACTTGGCACTGGTCACACCTTGGGTCTTGGAACCATCCAGCATACCGTTGATTTTTAGGAACCAGCCGGACACTCTAGGAAATAGACCCCAAACACAAACCACGGCCCTTTTTCCGGGCAAACAAAACTCACCTGCCCCACTTCTGGATGGCAGATTGCAGCAGGCACTTGGTACTATCAAAGCAGCCCGACTTGGCTCTGGTGCCACCTTGGGTCTGGGAGTCATCCTGCGTATGGTGGATTGTCAGGAGCCAGCCGGCCACTCCCAGCTGCAGGCTCCAAAAATAAACCATGGCCCTTTTCTCTGGCAAACAAAAGTCAGGTGCCCCACTTCTGGATGGGAGATGGCACGAGCCACTTGGTACTATCAAACCAGCCCGACTTGGCACTGGTGCCACCTTGTGTCTGGGAACCATTATGCGTATCGTCGATTTTCAGGAACCAGTGGCCACTGCAGGTAATTGGCCCCCAGACAAAAACCTCGGCTCGTTTGGAAAACAAAACTCACCTGCCCAATTTCTGCATGGGAGATAGTAGGAGCCACTTGTTACTATCAAAACAGCCCGACTTGCACTGGTGCCACCTTGGGCCTGGGAGACATCCTGTGTAGCGCGGATTTTGTAGAGTTAGCCGGCCAGTAACAGACACATGCTGCCAAACAAAAACCACGTCCATTTTCCCTGGCAAACGAACTCACCTGCCACACTTGTGCACGGCAGATTGCACAAGTATGTAGGTACTATCAAGCCCGCCCGGCTTGGCACTGGTGCCACCTTGGGACTGGTAACCATCCTGCGTGTGGTGGATTTTCAGGAGCCAGCAGGCCACTCCCAGCCACGGTTCACCAAACACAAACCACGGCCCTTTTCTCTGGCAAACAAAACTCAGCTGCCACTCTTCTGGATGGCAGATTGCAGGAGCCACTTAGTACTATCAAAACAGCCTGACTTGGCACTGGTGCCACCTTGGGTCTGGAAATCATCCTGCCTTTCGTAGATTTTCAGGAACCAGCCGGAGACTGCAGGCACTAGGCCCCCATACAAAAACCTCGCCCGTTTCACTAGCAAACAAAACTCACCAGACCCACTTCTGGATGGCAGATTGCAGGAGCCTCTTGGTACTATCAAACCAGCCCGACTTGGCACTGGTGCCACCTTGTGTCTGGGAACCATTATGCGTATCGTAGATTTTCAGGAACCAACGGCCACTGCAGGTAATTGGCCCCCAGACAAAAACCTCGGCTCGTTTGGAAAACAAAACTCACCTGCCCAATTTCTGCATGGGAGATAGTAGGAGCCACTTGTTACTATCAAAACAGCCCGACTTGCACTGGTGCCACCTTGGGCCTGGGAGACATCCTGTGTAGCGCGGATTTTGTAGAGCTAGCCGGCCAGTAACAGACACATGCTGCCAAACCAAAACCACGTCCATTTTCCCTGGCAAACGAACTCACCTGCCACACTTGTGCACGGCAGATTGCACGAGTATGTAGGTACTATCAAGCCCGCCCGGCTTGGCACTGGTGCCACCTTGGGTCTCTTAACCATCCTGCGTGTGGTGGATTTTCAGGAGCCAGCAGGCCACTCCCAGCCACAGTGCACCAAACACAAACCACGGCCCTTTTCTCTGGCAAACGAAACTCAGCTGCCACTCTTCTGGATGGCAGATTGCAGGAGCCACTTAGTACTATCAAAACAGCCTGACTTGGCACTGGTGCCACCTTGGGTCTGGAAATCATCCTGCCTTTCGTAGATTTTCAGGAACCAGCCGGAGACTGCAGGCCATATGCCCCCATACAAAAACCTCGCCCGTTTCACTAGCAAACAAAACTCACCAGACCCACTTCTGGATGGCAGATTGCAGGAGCCACTTGGTACTATCAAACCAGCCCGACTTGGCACTGGTGCCACCTTGTGTCTGGGAACCATTATGCGTATCGTAGATTTTCTGGAACATGCCGGCCACTCCAGGTAATAGGGCCCAAACGCAAACCACGGCCCTTTTCCCTGGCAAACAAAACTCACCTGACCCACTTCTGGATGGCAGATTGCAGGTGCCACTTCTTACTATCAAACCAGCCCGACTTGGCACTGGTGCCACCTTGGGTCTGGGAGACATCCCGCGTATTGTAGATTTTTTGGAACCAGCCGGCCATTCCAGTCCATTGGCCCCGAGACACAAACCTCGGCCAATTTGGCAAAAAAAACTCACCTGCCCCACTTCTGGATGGCAGATTGCAGGAGCCACTTGGTACTATCAAACCAGCCCGACTTGGCACTGTTGCCACCATGGGTCTTGGAAACATCCTGCGTATCGTGGATTTTCAAGAGCTAGCCGGCCAGTAACAGACACATGCTGCCAAACAAAAACCACGGCCATTTTCCGTGGAAAACAAACTTACCTGACCCACTTGTGCATGGCAGATGGCATGAGTATCTTGGTACTATCAAACCAGCCCGACTTGGCACTGGTGACACCTGGGGACTGGTAACCATCCTGCGTATCGTGGATTTTCAGGAGCCAGCCGGCCACTCCCAGCCAAGATCCACCAAACACAAACCACAGCCCTTTTCTCTGGCCAACAAAACTCAGCTGCCCCACTCATGAATGGCACATTGCAGGATTCACTTGTTACTAACAAACCAGCCCGACTTGGCACTGGTGCCACTTTGGGTCTGGCAACAATCCTGCCTTTCGTAGATTTTCAGGAAACAGCCGGAGACTGCAGGCAATAGGCCCGCATACAACAACCTCGCCCGTTTCACTGGCAAACAAAACTCAGAAGGCCCTCATCTGGATGGCAGATTGCAGGAGCCACTTGGTACTATCAAACCAGCCCGACTTGGCACTGGTGCCACCTTGGGTCTAGGAACCATTATGCGTATCATAGATTTTCAGGAACCCGCCGGCCACTCCAGGTAATAGGGCCCAAGCGCAAACCACGGCCCTTTTCCCTGGCAAACAAAACTCACCTGACCCAATTCTGGATGGCAGATTGCAGGTGCCACTTGTTACTATCAATCAAGCCCGACTTGGCACTGGTCCCAACTTGGGTCTGGGAACCATCCTGCGAATCGTGGATTGTCAGGAGCCAGCCGGGCACTCCCAACGGCAGGTCACAAAAAAAAATCCTCGGCCATTTTCCCTGGCAAAGAAAACTCACCTGCCCCACTTCTGGATGGCAGATTGCAGGAGCCACTTGGTACTATCAAACCAGCCCGACGTGGCACTGGTTCACCTTGGGTCTGGGAGTCATCCTGCGTATGGTGGATTGTCAGGAGACAGCTGGCCACTCCCAGCCGCAGGCTCCAAAAATAAACCATGGCCCTTTTCTCTGGCAAACAAAAGTCAGGTGCCCCACTTCTGGATGGGAGATGGCACGAGCCACTTGGTACTATCAAACCAGCCCGACTTGGCCCTGGTGCCACCTTGTGTCTAGGAACCATTATGCGTATCGTAGATTTTCAGGAACCAGTGGCCACTGCAGGTAATTGGCCCCCAGACAAAAACCTCGGCTCGTTTGGAAAACAAAACTCACCTGCCCAATTTCTGCATGGGAGATAGCAGGAGCCACTTGTTACTATCAAAACAGCCCGACTTGCACTGGTGCCACCTTGGGCCTGGGAGACATCCTGTGTAGCGCGGATTTTGTAGAGCTACCGGCCAGTAACAGACACAGGCTGCCAAACAAAAACCACGTCCATTTTCCCTGGCAAACGAACTCACCTGCCACACTTGTGCACGGCAGATTGCACGAGTATGTAGGTACTATCAAGCCCGCCCGGCTTGGCACTGGTGCCACCTTGGGACTGGTAACCATCCTGCGTATGGTGGATTTTCAGGAGCCAGCAGGCCACTCCCAGCCACGGTCCACCAAACACAAACCACGGCCCTTTTCTCTGGCAAACAAAACTCAGCTGCCACTCTTCTGGATGGCAGATTGCAGGAGCCACTTAGTACTATCAAAACAGCCTGACTTGGCACTGGTGCCACCTTGGGTCTGGAAATCATCCTGCCTTTCGTAGATTTTCAGGAACCAGCCGGAGACTGCAGGCCATAGGCCCCCATACAAAAACCTCGCCCGTTTCACTAGCAAACAAAACTCACCAGACCCACTGCTGGATGGCAGATTGCAGGAGCCACTTGGTACTATCAAACCAGCCCGACTTGGCACTGGTGACACCTTGGGTCTGGGAACCATCCTGCGTAAGGTATATGTTTAGGAACCAGCCGACTACTGCAGGAAATAAGTTCCAAAAACAAACCACGGCCCTTTTTCCGGGCAAACAAAACTCACCTGCCCCACTTCTGGATGGCAGATTGCAGGTGCCACTTCTTACTATCAAACCAGCCCGACTTGGCACTGGTGCCACCTTGGGTCTGGGAGACATCCCGCGTATTGTAGATTTTTTGGAACCAGCCGGCCATTCCAGTCCATTGGCCCCGAGACACAAACCTCGGCCAATTTGGCAAAAAAAACTCACCTGCCCCACTTCTGGATGGCAGATTGCAGGAGCCACTTGGTACTATCAAACCAGCCCGACTTGGCACTGTTGCCACCATGGGTCTTGGAAACATCCTGCGTATCGTGGATTTTCAAGAGCTAGCTGGCCAGTAACAGACACATGCTGCCAAACAAAAACCACGGCCATTTTCCGTGGAAAACAAACTCACCTGCCCCACTTGTGCATGGCAGATTGCACGAGTATCTTGGTACTATCAAACCAGCCCGACTTGGCACTGGTGCCACTTTGGGTCTGGCAACAATCCTGCCTTTCGTAGATTTTCAGGAAACAGCTGGAGACTGCAGGCCATAGGCCCCCATACAAAAACCTCGCCCGTTTCACTGGCAAACAAAACTCAGAAGGCTCTCATCTGGATGGCAGATTGCAGGAGCCACTTGGTACTATCAAAGCAGCCCGACTTGGCACTGGTGCCACCTTGGGTCTGGGAACCATCTTGCGTATCGCGGATTTTCAGGAGCCAGCCGGCCACTCCACGCCACAGTTAACAAAACACAAACCACAGCCCTTTTCTATGGCAAACAAAAGCCCGCTTCTGCTTGGCAGATTACACGAGCCACTTGGTACTATCAAACCAGCTTGACTTGGCACTGGTCACACCTTGGGTCTTGGAACCATCCAGCATACCGTTGATTTTTAGGAACCAGCCGGCCACTCTAGGAAATAGACCCCAAACACAAACCACGGCCCTTTTTCCGGGCAAACAAAACTCACCTGCCCCACTTCTGGATGGCAGATTGCAGCAGGCACTTGGTACTATCAAAGCAGCCCGACTTGGCTCTGGTGCCACCTTGGGTCTGGGAGTCATCCTGCGTATGGTGGATTGTCAGGAGCCAGCCGGCCACTCCCAGCCACAGGCTCCAAAAATAAACCATGGCCCTTTTCTCTGGCAAACAAAAGTCAGGTGCCCCACTTCTGGATGGGAGATGGCACGAGCCACTTGGTACTATCAAACCAGCCCGACTTGGCCCTGGTGCCACCTTGTGTCTGGGAACCATTATGCGTATCGTCGATTTTCAGGAACCAGTGGCCACTGCAGGTAATTGGCCCCCAGACAAAAACCTCGGCTCGTTTGGAAAACAAAACTCACCTGCCCCACTTCTGGATGGCAGATTGCAGGTGCCACTTCTTACTATCAAACCAGCCCGACTTGGCACTGGTGCCACCTTGGGTCTGGGAGACATCCCACGTATTGTAGATTTTTTGGAACCAGCCGGCCATTCCAGTCCATTGGCCCCGAGACACAAACCTCGGCCAATTTGGCAAAAAAAACTCACCTGCCCCACTTCTGGATGGCAGATTGCAGGAGCCACTTGGTACTATCAAACCAGCCCGACTTGGCACTGTTGCCACCATGGGTCTTGGAAACATCCTGCGTATCGTGGATTTTCAAGAGCTAGCCGGCCAGTAACAGACACATGCTGCCAAACAAAAACCACGGCCATTTTCCGTGGAAAACAAACTCACCTGCCCCACTTGTGCATGGCAGATTGCACGAGTATCTTGGTACTATCAAACCAGCCCGACTTGGAACTGGTGCCACTTTGGGTCTGGCAACAATCCTGCCTTTCGTAGATTTTCAGGAAACAGCTGGAGACTGCAGGCCATAGGCCCCCATACAACAACCTCGCCCGTTTCACTGGCAAACAAAACTCAGAAGGCTCTCATCTGGATGGCAGATTGCAGGAGCCACTTGGTACTATCAAAGCAGCCCGACTTGGCACTGGTGCCACCTTGGGTCTGGGAATCATCTTGCGTATCGCGGATTTTCAGGAGCCAGCCGGCCACTCCACGCCACAGTTAACAAAACACAAACCACAGCCCTTTTCTATGGCAAACAAAAGCCCGCTTCTGCTTGGCAGATTACACGAGCCACTTGGTACTATCAAACCAGCTTGACTTGGCACTGGTCACACCTTGGGTCTTGGAACCATCCAGCATACCGTTGATTTTTAGGAACCAGCCGGCCACTCTAGGAAATAGACCCCAAACACAAACCACGGCCCTTTTTCCGGGCAAACAAAACTCACCTGCCCCACTTCTGGATGGCAGATTGCAGCAGGCACTTGGTACTATCAAAGCAGCCCGACTTGGCACTGGTGCCACCTTGGGTCTGGGAGTCATCCTGCGTATGGTGGATTGTCAGGAGCCAGCCGGCCACTCCCAGCTGCAGGCTCCAAAAATAAACCATGGCCCTTTTCTCTGGCAAACAAAAGTCAGGTGCCCCACTTCTGGATGGGAGATGGCACGAGCCACTTGGTACTATCAAACCAGCCTGACTTGGCCCTGGTGCCACCTTGTGTCTGGGAACCATTATGCGTATCGTCGATTTTCAGGAACCAGTGGCCACTGCAGGTAATTGGCCCCCAGACAAAAACCTCGGCTCATTTGGAAAAGAAAACTCACCTGCCCAATATCTGCATGGGAGATAGTAGGAGCCACTTGTTACTATCAAAACAGCCCGACTTGCACTGGTGCCACCTTGGGCCTGGGAGACATCCTGTGTAGCGTGGATTTTGTAGAGTTAGCCGGCCAGTAACAGACACATTCTGCCAAACAAAAACCACGGCCATTTTCCCTGGCAAACGAACTCACCTGCCACACTTGTGCACGGCAGATTGCACGAGTATGTAGGTACTATCAAGCCCGCCCGGCTTGGAACTGGTGCCACCTTGGGACTGGTAACCATCCTGCGTATGGTGGATTTTCAGGAGCCAGCAGGCCACTCCCAGCCACGGTCCACCAAACACAAACCACGGCCCTTTTCTCTGGCAAACAAAACTCAGCTGCCACTCTTCTGGATGGCAGATTGCAGGAGCCACTTAGTACTATCAAAACAGCCTGACTTGGCACTGGTGCCACCTTGGGTCTGGAAATCATCCTGCCTTTCGTAGATTTTCAGGAACCAGCCGGAGACTGCAGGCACTAGGCCCCCATACAAAAACCTCGCCCGTTTCACTAGCAAACAAAACTCACCAGACCCACTTCTGGATGGCAGATTGCAGGAGCCACTTGGTACTATCAAACCAGCCCGACTTGGCACTGGTGCCACCTTGTGTCTGGGAACCATTATGCGTATCGTAGATTTTCAGGAACCAGCGGCCACTGCAGGTAATTGGCCCCCAGACAAAAACCTCGGCTCGTTTGGAAAACAAAACTCACCTGCCCAATTTCTGCATGGGAGATAGCAGGAGCCACTTGTTACTATCAAAACAGCCCGACTTGCACTGGTGCCACCTTGGGCCTGGGAGACATCCTGTGTAGCGCGGATTTTGTAGAGCTAGCCGGCCAGTAACAGACACATGCTGCCAAACAAAAACCACGTCCATTTTCCCTGGCAAACGAACTCACCTGCCACACTTGTGCACGGCAGATTGCACGAGTATGTAGGTACTATCAAGCCCGCCCGGCTTGGCACTGGTGCCACCTTGGGTCTCTTAACCATCCTGCGTGTGGTGGATTTTCAGGAGCCAGCAGGCCACTCCCAGCCACAGTGCACCAAACACAAACCACGGCCCTTTTCTCTGGCAAACAAAACTCAGCTGCCACTCTTCTGGATGGCAGATTGCAGGAGCCACTTAGTACTATCAAAACAGCCTGACTTGGCACTGGTGCCACCTTGGGCCTGGGAGACATCCTGTGTAGCGCGGATTTTGTAGAGCTAGCCGGCCAGTAACAGACACATGCTGCCAAACAAAAACCACGTCCATTTTCCCTGGCAAACGAACTCACCTGCCACACTTGTGCACGGCAGATTGCACGA
Organism: Melospiza melodia melodia; assembly: GCF_035770615.1. Classification (NCBI taxonomy): domain Eukaryota; kingdom Metazoa; phylum Chordata; class Aves; order Passeriformes; family Passerellidae; genus Melospiza; species Melospiza melodia. Next base: position 21,194,688 of record NC_086226.1, on the reverse strand, counting down.
GTATGTAGGTACTATCAAGCCCGCCCGGCTTGGCACTGGTGCCACCTTGGGTCTCTTAACCATCCTGCGTGTGGTGGATTTTCAGGAGCCAGCAGGCCACTCCCAGCCACAGTGCACCAAACACAAACCACGGCCCTTTTCTCTGGCAAACAAAACTCAGCTGCCACTCTTCTGGATGGCAGATTGCAGGAGCCACTTAGTACTATCAAAACAGCCTGACTTGGCACTGGTGCCACCTTGGGTCTGGAAATCATCCTGCCTTTCGTAGATTTTCAGGAACCAGCCGGAGACTGCAGGCCATAGGCCCCCATACAAAAACCTCGCCCGTTTCACTAGCAAACAAAACTCACCAGACCCACTTCTGGATGGCAGATTGCAGGAGCCACTTGGTACTATCAAACCAGCCCGACTTGGCACTGGTGCCACCTTGTGTCTGGGAACCATTATGCGTATCGTAGATTTTCTGGAACACGCCGGCCACTCCAGGTAATAGGGCCCAAACGCAAACCACGGCCCTTTTCCCTGGCAAACAAAACTCACCTGACCCACTTCTGGATGGCAGATTGCAGGTGCCACTTGTTACTATCAAACCAGCCCGACTTGGCACTGGTGCCACCTTGGGTCTGGGAGACATCCCGCGTATCGTAGATTTTTTGGAACCAGCCGGCCATTCCAGTCCATTGGCCCCGAGACACAAACCTCGGCCAATTTGGCAAAAAAAACTCACCTGCCCCACTTCTGGATGGCAGATTGCAGGAGCCACTTGGTACTATCAAACCAGCCCAACTTGGCACTGTTGCCACCATGGGTCTTGGAAACATCCTGCGTATCGTGGATTTTCAAGAGCTAGCCGGCCAGTAACAGACACATGCTGCCAAACAAAAACCACGGCCATTTTCCGTGGAAAACAAACTCACCTGCCCCACTTGTGCATGGCAGATTGCACGAGTATCTTGGTACTATCAAACCAGCCCGACTTGGCACTGGTGCCACTTTGGGTCTGGCAACAATCCTGCCTTTCGTAGATTTTCAGGAAACAGCTGGGGACTGCAGGCCATAGGCCCCCATACAGCAACCTCGCCCATTTCACTGGCAAACAAAACTCAGAAGGCTCTCATCTGGATGGCAGATTGCAGGAGCCACTTGGTACTATCAAAGCAGCCCGACTTTGCACTGGTGCCACCTTGGGTCTGGGAACCATCTTGCGTATCGCGGATTTTCAGGAGCCAGCCGGCCACTCCACGCCACAGTTAACAAAACACAAACCACAGCCCTTTTCTATGGCAAACAAAAGCCCGCTTCTGCTTGGCAGATTACACGAGCCACTTGGTACTATCAAACCAGCTTGACTTGGCACTGGTCACACCTTGGGTCTTGGAACCATCCAGCATACCGTTGATTTTTAGGAACCAGCCGGACACTCTAGGAAATAGACCCCAAACACAAACCACGGCCCTTTTTCCGGGCAAACAAAACTCACCTGCCCCACTTCTGGATGGCAGATTGCAGCAGGCACTTGGTACTATCAAAGCAGCCCGACTTGGCTCTGGTGCCACCTTGGGTCTGGGAGTCATCCTGCGTATGGTGGATTGTCAGGAGCCAGCCGGCCACTCCCAGCCGCAGGCTCCAAAAATAAACCATGGCCCTTTTCTCTGGCAAACAAAAGTCAGGTGCCCCACTTCTGGATGGGAGATGGCACGAGCCACTTGGTACTATCAAACCAGCCCGACTTGGCCCTGGTGCCACCTTGTGTCTGGGAACCATTATGCGTATCGTCGATTTTCAGGAACCAGTGGCCACTGCAGGTAATTGGCCCCCAGACAAAAACCTCGGCTCGTTTGGAAAACAAAACTCACCTGCCCAATTTCTGCATGGGAGATAGTAGGAGCCACTTGTTACTATCAAAACAGCCCGACTTGCACTGGTGCCACCTTGGGCCTGGGAGACATCCTGTGTAGCGCGGATTTTGTAGAGTTAGCCGGCCAGTAACAGACACATGCTGCCAAACAAAAACCACGTCCATTTTCCCTGGCAAACGAACTCACCTGCCACACTTGTGCACGGCAGATTGCACGAGTATGTAGGTACTATCAAGCCCGCCCGGCTTGGCACTGGTGCCACCTTGGGACTGGTAACCATCCTGCGTATGGTGGATTTTCAGGAGCCAGCAGGCCACTCCCAGCCACGGTCCACCAAACACAAACCACGGCCCTTTTCTCTGGCAAACAAAACTCAGCTGCCACTCTTCTGGATGGCAGATTGCAGGAGCCACTTAGTACTATCAAAACAGCCTGACTTGGCACTGGTGCCACCTTGGGTCTGGAAATCATCCTGCCTTTCGTAGATTTTCAGGAACCAGCCGGAGACTGCAGGCACTAGGCCCCCATACAAAAACCTCGCCCGTTTCACTAGCAAACAAAACTCACCAGACCCACTTCTGGATGGCAGATTGCAGGAGCCACTTGGTACTATCAAACCAGCCCGACTTGGCACTGGTGCCACCTTGTGTCTGGGAACCATTATGCGTATCGTAGATTTTCAGGAACCAGCGGCCACTGCAGGTAATTGGCCCCCAGACAAAAACCTCGGCTCGTTTGGAAAACAAAACTCACCTGCCCAATTTCTGCATGGGAGATAGTAGGAGCCACTTGTTACTATCAAAACAGCCCGACTTGCACTGGTGCCACCTTGGGCCTGGGAGACATCCTGTGTAGCGCGGATTTTGTAGAGTTAGCCGGCCAGTAACAGACACATGCTGCCAAACAAAAACCACGTCCATTTTCCCTGGCAAACGAACTCACCTGCCACACTTGTGCACGGCAGATTGCACGAGTATGTAGGTACTATCAAGCCCGCCCGGCTTGGCACTGGTGCCACCTTGGGACTGGTAACCATCCTGCGTATGGTGGATTTTCAGGAGCCAGCAGGCCACTCCCAGCCACGGTCCACCAAACACAAACCACGGCCCTTTTCTCTGGCAAACAAAACTCAGCTGCCACTCTTCTGGATGGCAGATTGCAGGAGCCACTTAGTACTATCAAAACAGCCTGACTTGGCACTGGTGCCACCTTGGGTCTGGAAATCATCCTGCCTTTCGTAGATTTTCAGGAACCAGCCGGAGACTGCAGGCACTAGGCCCCCATACAAAAACCTCGCCCGTTTCACTAGCAAACAAAACTCACCAGACCCACTTCTGGATGGCAGATTGCAGGAGCCACTTGGTACTATCAAACCAGCCCGACTTGGCACTGGTGCCACCTTGTGTCTGGGAACCATTATGCGTATCGTAGATTTTCAGGAACCAGCGGCCACTGCAGGTAATTGGCCCCCAGACAAAAACCTCGGCTCGTTTGGAAAACAAAACTCACCTGCCCAATTTCTGCATGGGAGATAGCAGGAGCCACTTGTTACTATCAAAACAGCCCGACTTGCACTGGTGCCACCTTGGGCCTGGGAGACATCCTGTGTAGCGCGGATTTTGTAGAGCTAGCCGGCCAGTAACAGACACATGCTGCCAAACAAAAACCACGTCCATTTTCCCTGGCAAACGAACTCACCTGCCACACTTGTGCACGGCAGATTGCACGAGTATGTAGGTACTATCAAGCCCGCCCGGCTTGGCACTGGTGCCACCTTGGGTCTCTTAACCATCCTGCGTGTGGTGGATTTTCAGGAGCCAGCAGGCCACTCCCAGCCACAGTGCACCAAACACAAACCACGGCCCTTTTCTCTGGCAAACAAAACTCAGCTGCCACTCTTCTGGATGGCAGATTGCAGGAGCCACTTAGTACTATCAAAACAGCCTGACTTGGCACTGGTGCCACCTTGGGTCTGGAAATCATCCTGCCTTTCGTAGATTTTCAGGAACCAGCCGGAGACTGCAGGCCATAGGCCCCCATACAAAAACCTCGCCCGTTTCACTAGCAAACAAAACTCACCAGACCCACTTCTGGATGGCAGATTGCAGGAGCCACTTGGTACTATCAAACCAGCCCGACTTGGCACTGGTGCCACCTTGTGTCTGGGAACCATTATGCGTATCGTAGATTTTCTGGAACACGCCGGCCACTCCAGGTAATAGGGCCCAAACGCAAACCACGGCCCTTTTCCCTGGCAAACAAAACTCACCTGACCCACTTCTGGATGGCAGATTGCAGGTGCCACTTGTTACTATCAAACCAGCCCGACTTGGCACTGGTGCCACCTTGGGTCTGGGAGACATCCCGCGTATCGTAGATTTTTTGGAACCAGCCGGCCATTCCAGTCCATTGGCCCCGAGACACAAACCTCGGCCAATTTGGCAAAAAAAACTCACCTGCCCCACTTCTGGATGGCAGATTGCAGGAGCCACTTGGTACTATCAAACCAGCCCAACTTGGCACTGTTGCCACCATGGGTCTTGGAAACATCCTGCGTATCGTGGATTTTCAAGAGCTAGCCGGCCAGTAACAGACACATGCTGCCAAACAAAAACCACGGCCATTTTCCGTGGAAAACAAACTCACCTGCCCCACTTGTGCATGGCAGATTGCACGAGTATCTTGGTACTATCAAACCAGCCCGACTTGGCACTGGTGCCACTTTGGGTCTGGCAACAATCCTGCCTTTCGTAGATTTTCAGGAAACAGCTGGGGACTGGAGGCCATAGGCCCCCATACAGCAACCTCGCCCATTTCACTGGCAAACAAAACTCAGAAGGCTCTCATCTGGATGGCAGATTGCAGGAGCCACTTGGTACTATCAAAGCAGCCCGACTTTGCACTGGTGCCACCTTGGGTCTGGGAACCATCTTGCGTATCGCGGATTTTCAGGAGCCAGCCGGCCACTCCACGCCACAGTTAACAAAACACAAACCACAGCCCTTTTCTATGGCAAACAAAAGCCCGCTTCTGCTTGGCAGATTACACGAGCCACTTGGTACTATCAAACCAGCTTGACTTGGCACTGGTCACACCTTGGGTCTTGGAACCATCCAGCATACCGTTGATTTTTAGGAACCAGCCGGACACTCTAGGAAATAGACCCCAAACACAAACCACGGCCCTTTTTCCGGGCAAACAAAACTCACCTGCCCCACTTCTGGATGGCAGATTGCAGCAGGCACTTGGTACTATCAAAGCAGCCCGACTTGGCTCTGGTGCCACCTTGGGTCTGGGAGTCATCCTGCGTATGGTGGATTGTCAGGAGCCAGCCGGCCACTCCCAGCCGCAGGCTCCAAAAATAAACCATGGCCCTTTTCTCTGGCAAACAAAAGTCAGGTGCCCCACTTCTGGATGGGAGATGGCACGAGCCACTTGGTACTATCAAACCAGCCCGACTTGGCCCTGGTGCCACCTTGTGTCTGGGAACCATTATGCGTATCGTCGATTTTCAGGAACCAGTGGCCACTGCAGGTAATTGGCCCCCAGACAAAAACCTCGGCTCGTTTGGAAAACAAAACTCACCTGCCCAATTTCTGCATGGGAGATAGTAGGAGCCACTTGTTACTATCAAAACAGCCCGACTTGCACTGGTGCCACCTTGGGCCTGGGAGACATCCTGTGTAGCGCGGATTTTGTAGAGCTAGCCGGCCAGTAACAGACACATGCTGCCAAACAAAAACCACGTCCATTTTCCCTGGCAAACGAACTCACCTGCCACACTTGTGCACGGCAGATTGCACGAGTATGTAGGTACTATCAAGCCCGCCCGGCTTGGCACTGGTGCCACCTTGGGACTGGTAACCATCCTGCGTATGGTGGATTTTCAGGAGCCAGCAGGCCACTCCCAGCCACGGTCCACCAAACACAAACCACGGCCCTTTTCTCTGGCAAACAAAACTCAGCTGCCACTCTTCTGGATGGCAGATTGCAGGAGCCACTTAGTACTATCAAAACAGCCTGACTTGGCACTGGTGCCACTTTGGGTCTGGCAACAATCCTGCCTTTCGTAGATTTTCAGGAAACAGCTGGAGACTGCAGGCAATAGGCCCCCATACAACAACCTCGCCCGTTCCACTGGCAAACAAAACTCAGAAGGCCCTCATCTGGATGGCAGATTGCAGGAGCCACTTGGTACTATCAAAGCAGCCCGACTTGGCACGGGTGCCACCTTGGGTCTGGGAACCATCCTGCGTATCGCGGATTTTCAGGAGCCAGCCGGCCACTCCATGCCACACTTAACCAAACAAAAACCACAGCCCTTTTCTACGGCAAACAAAAGTAAGGTGCCCCGATTCTGCTTGGCAGATTACACGAGCCACTTGGTGCTATCAAACCAGCTCGACTTGGCACTGGTGACACCTTAGGTCTGGGAACCATCCTGCGTAAGATATATGTTTAGGAACCAGCCGACCACTCCAGGAAACAGGTTCCAAAAACAAACCACGGCCCTTTTTCCGGGCAAACAAAACTCACCTGCCCCACTTCTGGATGGCAGATTGCAGCAGGCACTTGTTACTATCAATCAAGCCCGACTTGGCACTGGTCCCAACTTGGGTCTGGGAACCATCCTGCGAATCGTGGATTGTCAGGAGCCAGCCGGGCACTCCCAACGGCAGGCCAGAAAAAAAAATCCTCGGCCATTTTCCCTGGCAAAGAAAACTCACCTGCCCCACTTCTGGATGGCAGATTGCAGGAGCCACTTGGTACTATCAAACCAGCCCGACGTGGCACTGGTGCCACCTTGGGTCTGGAAATCATGATGCCTTTCGTAGATTTTCAGGAACCAGCCGGAGACTGCAGGCCATAGGCACCCATACAAAAACCTCGCCCGTTTCACTAGCAAACAAAACTCACCAGACCCACTTCTGGATGGCAGATTGCAGGAGCCACTTGGTACTATCAAACCAGCCCGACTTGGCACTGGTGACACGTTGGGTCTGGGAACCATCCTGCGTAAGGTATATGTTTAGGAACCAGCCGACCACTCCAGGAAATAAGTTCCAAAAACAAACCACGGCCCTTTTTCCGGGCAAACAAAACTCACCTGCCCCACTTCTGGATGGCAGATTGCAGCAGGCACTTGGTACTATCAAAGCAGCCCGACTTGGCACTGGTGCCACCTTGGGTCTGGGAACCATCTTGCGTATCGCGGATTTTCAGGAGCCAGCCGGCCACTCCACGCCACAGTTAACAAAACACAAACCACAGCCCTTTTCTATGGCAAACAAAAGCCCGCTTCTGCTTGGCAGATTACACGAGCCACTTGGTACTATCAAACCAGCTTGACTTGGCACTGGTCACACCTTGGGTCTTGGAACCATCCAGCATACCGTTGATTTTTAGGAACCAGCCGGACACTCTAGGAAATAGACCCCAAACACAAACCACGGCCCTTTTTCCGGGCAAACAAAACTCACCTGCCCCACTTCTGGATGGCAGATTGCAGCAGGCACTTGGTACTATCAAAGCAGCCTGACTTGGCACTGGTGCCACCTTGGGTCTGGGAGTCATCCTGCGTATGGTGGATTGTCAGGAGCCAGCCGGCCACTCCCAGCCGCAGGCTCCAAAAATAAACCATGGCCCTTTTCTCTGGCAAACAAAAGTCAGGTGCCCCACTTCTGGATGGGAGATGGCACGAGCCACTTGGTACTATCAAACCAGCCCGACTTGGCACTGGTGCCACCTTGTGTCTGGGAACCATTATGCGTATCGTCGATTTTCAGGAACCAGTGGCCACTGCAGGTAATTGGCCCCCAGACAAAAACCTCGGCTCGTTTGGAAAACAAAACTCACCTGCCCAATTTCTGCATGGGAGATAGTAGGAGCCACTTGTTACTATCAAAACAGCCCGACTTGCACTGGTGCCACCTTGGGCCTGGGAGACATCCTGTGTAGCGCGGATTTTGTAGAGTTAGCCGGCCAGTAACAGACACATGCTGCCAAACAAAAACCACGGCCATTTTCCCTGGCAAACGAACTCACCTGCCACACTTGTGCACGGCAGATTGCACGAGTATGTAGGTACTATCAAGCCCGCCCGGCTTGGCACTGGTGCCACCTTGGGTCTCTTAACCATCCTGCGTGTGGTGGATTTTCAGGAGCCAGCAGGCCACTCCCAGCCACAGTGCACCAAACACAAACCACGGCCCTTTTCTCTGGCAAACAAAACTCAGCTGCCACTCTTCTGGATGGCAGATTGCAGGAGCCACTTAGTACTATCAAAACAGCCTGACTTGGCACTGGTGCCACCTTGGGTCTGGAAATCATCCTGCCTTTCGTAGATTTTCAGGAACCAGCCGGAGACTGCAGGCCATAGGCCCCCATACAAAAACCTCGCCCGTTTCACTAGCAAACAAAACTCACCAGACCCACTTCTGGATGGCAGATTGCAGGAGCCACTTGGTACTATCAAACCAGCCCGACTTGGCACTGGTGCCACCTTGTGTCTGGGAACCATTATGCGTATCGTAGATTTTCTGGAACACGCCGGCCACTCCAGGTAATAGGGCCCAAACGCAAACCACGGCCCTTTTCCCTGGCAAACAAAACTCACCTGACCCACTTCTGGATGGCAGATTGCAGGTGCCACTTCTTACTATCAAACCAGCCCGACTTGGCACTGGTGCCACCTTGGGTCTGGGAGACATCCCGCGTATCGTAGATTTTTTGGAACCAGCCGGCCATTCCAGTCCATTGGCCCCGAGACACAAACCTCGGCCAATTTGGCAAAAAAACCTCACCTGCCCCACTTCTGGATGGCAGATTGCAGGAGCCACTTGGTACTATCAAACCAGCCCAACTTGGCACTGTTGCCACCATGGGTCTTGGAAACATCCTGCGTATCGTGGATTTTCAAGAGCTAGCCGGCCAGTAACAGACACATGCTGCCAAACAAAAACCACGGCCATTTTCCGTGGAAAACAAACTCACCTGCCCCACTTGTGCATGGCAGATTGCACGAGTATCTTGGTACTATCAAACCAGCCCGACTTGGCACTGGTGCCACTTTGGGTCTGGCAACAATCCTGCCTTTCGTAGATTTTCAGGAAACAGCTGGGGACTGCAGGCCATAGGCCCCCATACAGCAACCTCGCCCGTTTCACTGGCAAACAAAACTCAGAAGGCTCTCATCTGGATGGCAGATTGCAGGAGCCACTTGGTACTATCAAAGCAGCCCGACTTGGCACTGGTGCCACCTTGGGTCTGGGAACCATCTTGCGTATCGCGGATTTTCAGGAGCCAGCCGGCCACTCCACGCCACAGTTAACAAAACACAAACCACAGCCCTTTTCTATGGCAAACAAAAGCCCGCTTCTGCTTGGCAGATTACACGAGCCACTTGGTACTATCAAACCAGCTTGACTTGGCACTGGTCACACCTTGGGTCTTGGAACCATCCAGCATACCGTTGATTTTTAGGAACCAGCCGGCCACTCTAGGAAATAGACCCCAAACACAAACCACGGCCCTTTTTCCGGGCAAACAAAACTCACCTGCCCCACTTCTGGATGGCAGATTGCAGCAGGCACTTGGTACTATCAAAGCAGCCCGACTTGGCTCTGGTGCCACCTTGGGTCTGGGAGTCATCCTGCGTATGGTGGATTGTCAGGAGCCAGCCGGCCACTCCCAGCCGCAGGCTCCAAAAATAAACCATGGCCCTTTTCTCTGGCAAACAAAAGTCAGGTGCCCCACTTCTGGATGGGAGATGGCACGAGCCACTTGGTACTATCAAACCAGCCCGACTTGGCCCTGGTGCCACCTTGTGTCTGGGAACCATTATGCGTATCGTCGATTTTCAGGAACCAGTGGCCACTGCAGGTAATTGGCCCCCAGACAAAAACCTCGGCTCGTTTGGAAAACAAAACTCACCTGCCCAATTTCTGCATGGGAGATAGTAGGAGCCACTTGTTACTATCAAAACAGCCCGACTTGCACTGGTGCCACCTTGGGCCTGGGAGACATCCTGTGTAGCGCGGATTTTGTAGAGTTAGCCGGCCAGTAACAGACACATGCTGCCAAACAAAAACCACGTCCATTTTCCCTGGCAAACGAACTCACCTGCCACACTTGTGCACGGCAGATTGCACGAGTATGTAGGTACTATCAAGCCCGCCCGGCTTGGCACTGGTGCCACCTTGGGACTGGTAACCATCCTGCGTGTGGTGGATTTTCAGGAGCCAGCAGGCCACTCCCAGCCACGGTCCACCAAACACAAACCACGGCCCTTTTCTCTGGCAAACAAAACTCAGCTGCCACTCTTCTGGATGGCAGATTGCAGGAGCCACTTAGTACTATCAAAACAGCCTGACTTGGCACTGGTGCCACCTTGGGTCTGGAAATCATCCTGCCTTTCGTAGATTTTCAGGAACCAGCCGGAGACTGCAGGCACTAGGCCCCCATACAAAAACCTCGCCCGTTTCACTAGCAAACAAAACTCACCAGACCCACTTCTGGATGGCAGATTGCAGGAGCCACTTGGTACTATCAAACCAGCCCGACTTGGCACTGGTGCCACCTTGTGTCTGGGAACCATTATGCGTATCGTAGATTTTCAGGAACCAGCGGCCACTGCAGGTAATTGGCCCCCAGACAAAAACCTCGGCTCGTTTGGAAAACAAAACTCACCTGCCCAATTTCTGCATGGGAGATAGCAGGAGCCACTTGTTACTATCAAAACAGCCCGACTTGCACTGGTGCCACCTTGGGCCTGGGAGACATCCTGTGTAGCGCGGATTTTGTAGAGCTAGCCGGCCAGTAACAGACACATGCTGCCAAACAAAAACCACGTCCATTTTCCCTGGCAAACGAACTCACCTGCCACACTTGTGCACGGCAGATTGCACGAGTATGTAGGTACTATCAAGCCCGCCCGGCTTGGCACTGGTGCCACCTTGGGTCTCTTAACCATCCTGCGTGTGGTGGATTTTCAGGAGCCAGCAGGCCACTCCCAGCCACAGTGCACCAAACACAAACCACGGCCCTTTTCTCTGGCAAACAAAATTCAGCTGCCACTCTTCTGGATGGCAGATTGCAGGAGCCACTTAGTACTATCAAAACAGCCTGACTTGGCACTGGTGCCACCTTGGGTCTGGAAATCATCCTGCCTTTCGTAGATTTTCAGGAACCAGCCGGAGACTGCAGGCCATATGCCCCCATACAAAAACCTCGCCCGTTTCACTAGCAAACAAAACTCACCAGACCCACTTCTGGATGGCAGATTGCAGGAGCCACTTGGTACTATCAAACCAGCCCAACTTGGCACTGGTGCCACTTTGTGTCTGGGAACCATTATGCGTATCGTAGATTTTCTGGAACACGCCGGCCACTCCAGGTAATAGGGCCCAAACGCAAACCACGGCCCTTTTCCCTGGCAAACAAAACTCACCTGACCCACTTCTGGATGGCAGATTGCAGGTGCCACTTGTTACTATCAAACCAGCCCGACTTGGCACTGGTGCCACCTTGGGTCTGGGAGACATCCCGCGTATCGTAGATTTTTTGGAACCAGCCGGCCATTCCAGTCCATTGGCCCCGAGACACAAACCTCGGCCAATTTGGCAAAAAAAACTCACCTGCCCCACTTCTGGATGGCAGATTGCAGGAGCCACTTGGTACTATCAAACCAGCCCAACTTGGCACTGTTGCCACCATGGGTCTTGGAAACATCCTGCGTATCGTGGATTTTCAAGAGCTAGCCGGCCAGTAACAGACACATGCTGCCAAACAAAAACCACGGCCATTTTCCGTGGAAAACAAACTCACCTGCCCCACTTGTGCATGGCAGATTGCACGAGTATCTTGGTACTATCAAACCAGCCCGACTTGGCACTGGTGCCACTTTGGGTCTGGCAACAATCCTGCCTTTCGTAGATTTTCAGGAAACAGCTGGGGACTGCAGGCCATAGGCCCCCATACAGCAACCTCGCCCGTTTCACTGGCAAACAAAACTCAGAAGGCTCTCATCTGGATGGCAGATTGCAGGAGCCACTTGGTACTATCAAAGCAGCCCGACTTGGCACTGGTGCCACCTTGGGTCTGGGAACCATCTTGCGTATCGCGGATTTTCAGGAGCCAGCCGGCCACTCCACGCCACAGTTAACAAAACACAAACCACAGCCCTTTTCTATGGCAAACAAAAGCCCGCTTCTGCTTGGCAGATTACACGAGCCACTTGGTACTATCAAACCAGCTTGACTTGGCACTGGTCACACCTTGGGTCTTGGAACCATCCAGCATACCGTTGATTTTTAGGAACCAGCCGGCCACTCTAGGAAATAGACCCCAAACACAAACCACGGCCCTTTTTCCGGGCAAACAAAACTCACCTGCCCCACTTCTGGATGGCAGATTGCAGCAGGCACTTGGTACTATCAAAGCAGCCCGACTTGGCACTGGTGCCACCTTGGGTCTGGGAGTCATCCTGCGTATGGTGGATTGTCAGGAGCCAGCCGGCCACTCCCAGCCGCAGGCTCCAAAAATAAACCATGGCCCTTTTCTCTGGCAAACAAAAGTCAGGTGCCCCACTTCTGGATGGGAGATGGCACGAGCCACTTGGTACTATCAAACCAGCCCGACTTGGCCCTGGTGCCACCTTGTGTCTGGGAACCATTATGCGTATCGTCGATTTTCAGGAACCAGTGGCCACTGCAGGTAATTGGCCCCCAGACAAAAACCTCGGCTCGTTTGGAAAACAAAACTCACCTGCCCAATTTCTGCATGGGAGATAGTAGGAGCCACTTGTTACTATCAAAACAGCCCGACTTGCACTGGTGCCACCTTGGGCCTGGGAGACATCCTGTGTAGCGCGGATTTTGTAGAGTTAGCCGGCCAGTAACAGACACATGCTGCCAAACAAAAACCACGTCCATTTTCCCTGGCAAACGAACTCACCTGCCACACTTGTGCACGGCAGATTGCACGAGTATGTAGGTACTATCAAGCCCGCCCGGCTTGGCACTGGTGCCACCTTGGGTCTCTTAACCATCCTGCGTGTGGTGGATTTTCAGGAGCCAGCAGGCCACTCCCAGCCACAGTGCACCAAACACAAACCACGGCCCTTTTCTCTGGCAAACAAAACTCAGCTGCCACTCTTCTGGATGGCAGATTGCAGGAGCCACTTAGTACTATCAAAACAGCCTGACTTGGCACTGGTGCCACCTTGGGTCTGGAAATCATCCTGCCTTTCGTAGATTTTCAGGAACCAGCCGGAGACTGCAGGCCATAGGCCCCCATACAAAAACCTCGCCCGTTTCACTAGCAAATAAAACTCACCAGACCCACTTCTGGATGGCAGATTGCAGGAGCCACTTGGTACTATCAAACCAGCCCGACTTGGCACTGGTGCCACCTTGTGTCTGGGAACCATTATGCGTATCGTAGATTTTCTGGAACACGCCGGCCACTCCAGGTAATAGGGCCCAAACGCAAACCACGGCCCTTTTCCCTGGCAAACAAAACTCACCTGACCCACTTCTGGATGGCAGATTGCAGGTGCCACTTGTTACTATCAAACCAGCCCGACTTGGCACTGGTGCCACCTTGGGTCTGGGAGACATCCCGCGTATCGTAGATTTTTTGGAACCAGCCGGCCATTCCAGTCCATTGGCCCCGAGACACAAACCTCGGCCAATTTGGCAAAAAAAACTCACCTGCCCCACTTCTGGATGGCAGATTGCAGGAGCCACTTGGTACTATCAAACCAGCCCAACTTGGCACTGTTGCCACCATGGGTCTTGGAAACATCCTGCGTATCGTGGATTTTCAAGAGCTAGCCGGCCAGTAACAGACACATGCTGCCAAACAAAAACCACGGCCATTTTCCGTGGAAAACAAACTCACCTGCCCCACTTGTGCATGGCAGATTGCACGAGTATCTTGGTACTATCAAACCAGCCCGACTTGGCACTGGTGCCACTTTGGGTCTGGCAACAATCCTGCCTTTCGTAGATTTTCAGGAAACAGCTGGGGACTGCAGGCCATAGGCCCCCATACAGCAACCTCGCCCGTTTCACTGGCAAACAAAACTCAGAAGGCTCTCATCTGGATGGCAGATTGCAGGAGCCACTTGGTACTATCAAAGCAGCCCGACTTGGCACTGGTGCCACCTTGGGTCTGGGAACCATCTTGCGTATCGCGGATTTTCAGGAGCCAGCCGGCCACTCCACGCCACAGTTAACAAAACACAAACCACAGCCCTTTTCTATGGCAAACAAAAGCCCGCTTCTGCTTGGCAGATTACACGAGCCACTTGGTACTATCAAACCAGCTTGACTTGGCACTGGTCACACCTTGGGTCTTGGAACCATCCAGCATACCGTTGATTTTTAGGAACCAGCCGGCCACTCTAGGAAATAGACCCCAAACACAAACCACGGCCCTTTTTCCGGGCAAACAAAACTCACCTGCCCCACTTCTGGATGGCAGATTGCAGCAGGCACTTGGTACTATCAAAGCAGCCCGACTTGGCACTGGTGCCACCTTGGGTCTGGGAGTCATCCTGCGTATGGTGGATTGTCAGGAGCCAGCCGGCCACTCCCAGCCGCAGGCTCCAAAAATAAACCATGGCCCTTTTCTCTGGCAAACAAAAGTCAGGTGCCCCACTTCTGGATGGGAGATGGCACGAGCCACTTGGTACTATCAAACCAGCCCGACTTGGCCCTGGTGCCACCTTGTGTCTGGGAACCATTATGCGTATCGTCGATTTTCAGGAACCAGTGGCCACTGCAGGTAATTGGCCCCCAGACAAAAACCTCGGCTCGTTTGGAAAACAAAACTCACCTGCCCAATTTCTGCATGGGAGATAGTAGGAGCCACTTGTTACTATCAAAACAGCCCGACTTGCACTGGTGCCACCTTGGGCCTGGGAGACATCCTGTGTAGCGCGGATTTTGTAGAGTTAGCCGGCCAGTAACAGACACATGCTGCCAAACAAAAACCACGTCCATTTTCCCTGGCAAACGAACTCACCTGCCACACTTGTGCACGGCAGATTGCACGAGTATGTAGGTACTATCAAGCCCGCCCGGCTTGGCACTGGTGCCACCTTGGGTCTCTTAACCATCCTGCGTGTGGTGGATTTTCAGGAGCCAGCAGGCCACTCCCAGCCACAGTGCACCAAACACAAACCACGGCCCTTTTCTCTGGCAAACAAAACTCAGCTGCCACTCTTCTGGATGGCAGATTGCAGGAGCCACTTAGTACTATCAAAACAGCCTGACTTGGCACTGGTGCCACCTTGGGTCTGGAAATCATCCTGCCTTTCGTAGATTTTCAGGAACCAGCCGGAGACTGCAGGCCATAGGCCCCCATACAAAAACCTCGCCCGTTTCACTAGCAAATAAAACTCACCAGACCCACTTCTGGATGGCAGATTGCAGGAGCCACTTGGTACTATCAAACCAGCCCGACTTGGCACTGGTGCCACCTTGTGTCTGGGAACCATTATGCGTATCGTAGATTTTCTGGAACACGCCGGCAACTCCAGGTAATAGGGCCCAAACGCAAACCACGGCCCTTTTCCCTGGCAAACAAAACTCACCTGACCCACTTCTGGATGGCAGATTGCAGGTGCCACTTGTTACTATCAAACCAGCCCGACTTGGCACTGGTGCCACCTTGGGTCTGGGAGACATCCCGCGTATCGTAGATTTTTTGGAACCAGCCGGCCATTCCAGTCCATTGGCCCCGAGACACAAACCTCGGCCAATTTGGCAAAAAAAACTCACCTGCCCCACTTCTGGATGGCAGATTGCAGGAGCCACTTGGTACTATCAAACCAGCCCAACTTGGCACTGTTGCCACCATGGGTCTTGGAAACATCCTGCGTATCGTGGATTTTCAAGAGCTAGCCGGCCAGTAACAGACACATGCTGCCAAACAAAAACCACGGCCATTTTCCGTGGAAAACAAACTCACCTGCCCCACTTGTGCATGGCAGATTGCACGAGTATCTTGGTACTATCAAACCAGCCCGACTTGGCACTGGTGCCACTTTGGGTCTGGCAACAATCCTGCCTTTCGTAGATTTTCAGGAAACAGCTGGGGACTGCAGGCCATAGGCCCCCATACAGCAACCTCGCCCGTTTCACTGGCAAACAAAACTCAGAAGGCTCTCATCTGGATGGCAGATTGCAGGAGCCACTTGGTACTATCAAAGCAGCCCGACTTGGCACTGGTGCCACCTTGGGTCTGGGAACCATCTTGCGTATCGCGGATTTTCAGGAGCCAGCCGGCCACTCCACGCCACAGTTAACAAAACACAAACCACAGCCCTTTTCTATGGCAAACAAAAGCCCGCTTCTGCTTGGCAGATTACACGAGCCACTTGGTACTATCAAACCAGCTTGACTTGGCACTGGTCACACCTTGGGTCTTGGAACCATCCAGCATACCGTTGATTTTTAGGAACCAGCCGGCCACTCTAGGAAATAGACCCCAAACACAAACCACGGCCCTTTTTCCGGGCAAACAAAACTCACCTGCCCCACTTCTGGATGGCAGATTGCAGCAGGCACTTGGTACTATCAAAGCAGCCCGACTTGGCACTGGTGCCACCTTGGGTCTGGGAGTCATCCTGCGTATGGTGGATTGTCAGGAGCCAGCCGGCCACTCCCAGCCGCAGGCTCCAAAAATAAACCATGGCCCTTTTCTCTGGCAAACAAAAGTCAGGTGCCCCACTTCTGGATGGGAGATGGCACGAGCCACTTGGTACTATCAAACCAGCCCGACTTGGCCCTGGTGCCACCTTGTGTCTGGGAACCATTATGCGTATCGTCGATTTTCAGGAACCAGTGGCCACTGCAGGTAATTGGCCCCCAGACAAAAACCTCGGCTCGTTTGGAAAACAAAACTCACCTGCCCAATTTCTGCATGGGAGATAGTAGGAGCCACTTGTTACTATCAAAACAGCCCGACTTGCACTGGTGCCACCTTGGGCCTGGGAGACATCCTGTGTAGCGCGGATTTTGTAGAGTTAGCCGGCCAGTAACAGACACATGCTGCCAAACAAAAACCACGTCCATTTTCCCTGGCAAACGAACTCACCTGCCACACTTGTGCACGGCAGATTGCACGAGTATGTAGGTACTATCAAGCCCGCCCGGCTTGGCACTGGTGCCACCTTGGGACTGGTAACCATCCTGCGTGTGGTGGATTTTCAGGAGCCAGCAGGCCACTCCCAGCCACGGTCCACCAAACACAAACCACGGCCCTTTTCTCTGGCAAACAAAACTCAGCTGCCACTCTTCTGGATGGCAGATTGCAGGAGCCACTTAGTACTATCAAAACAGCCTGACTTGGCACTGGTGCCACCTTGGGTCTGGAAATCATCCTGCCTTTCGTAGATTTTCAGGAACCAGCCGGAGACTGCAGGCACTAGGCCCCCATACAAAAACCTCGCCCGTTTCACTAGCAAACAAAACTCACCAGACCCACTTCTGGATGGCAGATTGCAGGAGCCACTTGGTACTATCAAACCAGCCCGACTTGGCACTGGTGCCACCTTGTGTCTGGGAACCATTATGCGTATCGTAGATTTTCAGGAACCAGCGGCCACTGCAGGTAATTGGCCCCCAGACAAAAACCTCGGCTCGTTTGGAAAACAAAACTCACCTGCCCAATTTCTGCATGGGAGATAGCAGGAGCCACTTGTTACTATCAAAACAGCCCGACTTGCACTGGTGCCACCTTGGGCCTGGGAGACATCCTGTGTAGCGCGGATTTTGTAGAGCTAGCCGGCCAGTAACAGACACATGCTGCCAAACAAAAACCACGTCCATTTTCCCTGGCAAACGAACTCACCTGCCACACTTGTGCACGGCAGATTGCACGAGTATGTAGGTACTATCAAGCCCGCCCGGCTTGGCACTGGTGCCACCTTGGGTCTCTTAACCATCCTGCGTGTGGTGGATTTTCAGGAGCCAGCAGGCCACTCCCAGCCACAGTGCACCAAACACAAACCACGGCCCTTTTCTCTGGCAAACAAAATTCAGCTGCCACTCTTCTGGATGGCACATTGCAGGAGCCACTTAGTACTATCAAAACAGCCTGACTTGGCACTGGTGCCACCTTGGGTCTGGAAATCATCCTGCCTTTCGTAGATTTTCAGGAACCAGCCGGAGACTGCAGGCCATATGCCCCCATACAAAAACCTCGCCCGTTTCACTAGCAAACAAAACTCACCAGACCCACTTCTGGATGGCAGATTGCAGGAGCCACTTGGTACTATCAAACCAGCCCAACTTGGCACTGGTGCCACTTTGTGTCTGGGAACCATTATGCGTATCGTAGATTTTCTGGAACACGCCGGCCACTCCAGGTAATAGGGCCCAAACGCAAACCACGGCCCTTTTCCCTGGCAAACAAAACTCACCTGACCCACTTCTGGATGGCAGATTGCAGGTGCCACTTGTTACTATCAAACCAGCCCGACTTGGCACTGGTGCCACCTTGGGTCTGGGAGACATCCCGCGTATCGTAGATTTTTTGGAACCAGCCGGCCATTCCAGTCCATTGGCCCCGAGACACAAACCTCGGCCAATTTGGCAAAAAAAACTCACCTGCCCCACTTCTGGATGGCAGATTGCAGGAGCCACTTGGTACTATCAAACCAGCCCAACTTGGCACTGTTGCCACCATGGGTCTTGGAAACATCCTGCGTATCGTGGATTTTCAAGAGCTAGCCGGCCAGTAACAGACACATGCTGCCAAACAAAAACCACGGCCATTTTCCGTGGAAAACAAACTCACCTGCCCCACTTGTGCATGGCAGATTGCACGAGTATCTTGGTACTATCAAACCAGCCCGACTTGGCACTGGTGCCACTTTGGGTCTGGCAACAATCCTGCCTTTCGTAGATTTTCAGGAAACAGCTGGGGACTGCAGGCCATAGGCCCCCATACAGCAACCTCGCCCGTTTCACTGGCAAACAAAACTCAGAAGGCTCTCATCTGGATGGCAGATTGCAGGAGCCACTTGGTACTATCAAAGCAGCCCGACTTGGCACTGGTGCCACCTTGGGTCTGGGAACCATCTTGCGTATCGCGGATTTTCAGGAGCCAGCCGGCCACTCCACGCCACAGTTAACAAAACACAAACCACAGCCCTTTTCTATGGCAAACAAAAGCCCGCTTCTGCTTGGCAGATTACACGAGCCACTTGGTACTATCAAACCAGCTTGACTTGGCACTGGTCACACCTTGGGTCTTGGAACCATCCAGCATACCGTTGATTTTTAGGAACCAGCCGGCCACTCTAGGAAATAGACCCCAAACACAAACCACGGCCCTTTTTCCGGGCAAACAAAACTCACCTGCCCCACTTCTGGATGGCAGATTGCAGCAGGCACTTGGTACTATCAAAGCAGCCCGACTTGGCACTGGTGCCACCTTGGGTCTGGGAGTCATCCTGCGTATGGTGGATTGTCAGGAGCCAGCCGGCCACTCCCAGCCGCAGGCTCCAAAAATAAACCATGGCCCTTTTCTCTGGCAAACAAAAGTCAGGTGCCCCACTTCTGGATGGGAGATGGCACGAGCCACTTGGTACTATCAAACCAGCCCGACTTGGCCCTGGTGCCACCTTGTGTCTGGGAACCATTATGCGTATCGTCGATTTTCAGGAACCAGTGGCCACTGCAGGTAATTGGCCCCCAGACAAAAACCTCGGCTTGTTTGGAAAACAAAACTCACCTGCCCAATTTCTGCATGGGAGATAGTAGGAGCCACTTGTTACTATCAAAACAGCCCGACTTGCACTGGTGCCACCTTGGGCCTGGGAGACATCCTGTGTAGCGCGGATTTTGTAGAGTTAGCCGGCCAGTAACAGACACATGCTGCCAAACAAAAACCACGTCCATTTTCCCTGGCAAACAAACTCACCTGCCACACTTGTGCACGGCAGATTGCACGAGTATGTAGGTACTATCAAGCCCGCCCGGCTTGGCACTGGTGCCACCTTGGGACTGGTAACCATCCTGCGTGTGGTGGATTTTCAGGAGCCAGCAGGCCACTCCCAGCCACGGTCCACCAAACACAAACCACGACCCTTTTCTCTGGCAAACAAAACTCAGCTGCCACTCTTCTGGATGGCAGATTGCAGGAGCCACTTAGTACTATCAAAACAGCCTGACTTGGCACTGGTGCCACCTTGGGTCTGGAAATCATCCTGCCTTTCGTAGATTTTCAGGAACCAGCCGGAGACTGCAGGCACTAGGCCCCCATACAAAAACCTCGCCCGTTTCACTAGCAAACAAAACTCACCAGACCCACTTCTGGATGGCAGATTGCAGGAGCCACTTGGTACTATCAAACCAGCCCGACTTGGCACTGGTGCCACCTTGTGTCTGGGAACCATTATGCGTATCGTAGATTTTCAGGAACCAGCGGCCACTGCAGGTAATTGGCCCCCAGACAAAAACCTCGGCTCGTTTGGAAAACAAAACTCACCTGCCCAATTTCTGCATGGGAGATAGCAGGAGCCACTTGTTACTATCAAAACAGCCCGACTTGCACTGGTGCCACCTTGGGCCTGGGAGACATCCTGTGTAGCGCGGATTTTGTAGAGCTAGCCGGCCAGTAACAGACACATGCTGCCAAACAAAAACCACGTCCATTTTCCCTGGCAAATGAACTCACCTGCCACACTTGTGCACGGCAGATTGCACGAGTATGTAGGTACTATCAAGCCCGCCCGGCTTGGCACTGGTGCCACCTTGGGTCTCTTAACCATCCTGCGTGTGGTGGATTTTCAGGAGCCAGCAGGCCACTCCCAGCCACAGTGCACCAAACACAAACCACGGCCCTTTTCTCTGGCAAACAAAATTCAGCTGCCACTCTTCTGGATGGCAGATTGCAGGAGCCACTTAGTACTATCAAAACAGCCTGACTTGGCACTGGTGCCACCTTGGGTCTGGAAATCATCCTGCCTTTCGTAGATTTTCAGGAACCAGCCGGAGACTGCAGGCCATATGCCCCCATACAAAAACCTCGCCCGTTTCACTAGCAAACAAAACTCACCAGACCCACTTCTGGATGGCAGATTGCAGGAGCCACTTGGTACTATCAAACCAGCCCAACTTGGCACTGGTGCCACTTTGTGTCTGGGAACCATTATGCGTATCGTAGATTTTCTGGAACACGCCGGCCACTCCAGGTAATAGGGCCCAAACGCAAACCACGGCCCTTTTCCCTGGCAAACAAAACTCACCTGACCCACTTCTGGATGGCAGATTGCAGGTGCCACTTGTTACTATCAAACCAGCCCGACTTGGCACTGGTGCCACCTTGGGTCTGGGAGACATCCCGCGTATCGTAGATTTTTTGGAACCAGCCGGCCATTCCAGTCCATTGGCCCCGAGACACAAACCTCGGCCAATTTGGCAAAAAAAACTCACCTGCCCCACTTCTGGATGGCAGATTGCAGGAGCCACTTGGTACTATCAAACCAGCCCAACTTGGCACTGTTGCCACCATGGGTCTTGGAAACATCCTGCGTATCGTGGATTTTCAAGAGCTAGCCGGCCAGTAACAGACACATGCTGCCAAACAAAAACCACGGCCATTTTCCGTGGAAAACAAACTCACCTGCCCCACTTGTGCATGGCAGATTGCACGAGTATCTTGGTACTATCAAACCAGCCCGACTTGGCACTGGTGCCACTTTGGGTCTGGCAACAATCCTGCCTTTCGTAGATTTTCAGGAAACAGCTGGGGACTGCAGGCCATAGGCCCCCATACAGCAACCTCGCCCGTTTCACTGGCAAACAAAACTCAGAAGGCTCTCATCTGGATGGCAGATTGCAGGAGCCACTTGGTACTATCAAAGCAGCCCGACTTGGCACTGGTGCCACCTTGGGTCTGGGAACCATCTTGCGTATCGCGGATTTTCAGGAGCCAGCCGGCCACTCCACGCCACAGTTAACAAAACACAAACCACAGCCCTTTTCTATGGCAAACAAAAGCCCGCTTCTGCTTGGCAGATTACACGAGCCACTTGGTACTATCAAACCAGCTTGACTTGGCACTGGTCACACCTTGGGTCTTGGAACCATCCAGCATACCGTTGATTTTTAGGAACCAGCCGGCCACTCTAGGAAATAGACCCCAAACACAAACCACGGCCCTTTTTCCGGGCAAACAAAACTCACCTGCCCCACTTCTGGATGGCAGATTGCAGCAGGCACTTGGTACTATCAAAGCAGCCCGACTTGGCACTGGTGCCACCTTGGGTCTGGGAGTCATCCTGCGTATGGTGGATTGTCAGGAGCCAGCCGGCCACTCCCAGCCGCAGGCTCCAAAAATAAACCATGGCCCTTTTCTCTGGCAAACAAAAGTCAGGTGCCCCACTTCTGGATGGGAGATGGCACGAGCCACTTGGTACTATCAAACCAGCCCGACTTGGCCCTGGTGCCACCTTGTGTCTGGGAACCATTATGCGTATCGTCGATTTTCAGGAACCAGTGGCCACTGCAGGTAATTGGCCCCCAGACAAAAACCTCGGCTTGTTTGGAAAACAAAACTCACCTGCCCAATTTCTGCATGGGAGATAGTAGGAGCCACTTGTTACTATCAAAACAGCCCGACTTGCACTGGTGCCACCTTGGGCCTGGGAGACATCCTGTGTAGCGCGGATTTTGTAGAGTTAGCCGGCCAGTAACAGACACATGCTGCCAAACAAAAACCACGTCCATTTTCCCTGGCAAACAAACTCACCTGCCACACTTGTGCACGGCAGATTGCACGAGTATGTAGGTACTATCAAGCCCGCCCGGCTTGGCACTGGTGCCACCTTGGGACTGGTAACCATCCTGCGTGTGGTGGATTTTCAGGAGCCAGCAGGCCACTCCCAGCCACGGTCCACCAAACACAAACCACGACCCTTTTCTCTGGCAAACAAAACTCAGCTGCCACTCTTCTGGATGGCAGATTGCAGGAGCCACTTAGTACTATCAAAACAGCCTGACTTGGCACTGGTGCCACCTTGGGTCTGGAAATCATCCTGCCTTTCGTAGATTTTCAGGAACCAGCCGGAGACTGCAGGCACTAGGCCCCCATACAAAAACCTCGCCCGTTTCACTAGCAAACAAAACTCACCAGACCCACTTCTGGATGGCAGATTGCAGGAGCCACTTGGTACTATCAAACCAGCCCGACTTGGCACTGGTGCCACCTTGTGTCTGGGAACCATTATGCGTATCGTAGATTTTCAGGAACCAGCGGCCACTGCAGGTAATTGGCCCCCAGACAAAAACCTCGGCTCGTTTGGAAAACAAAACTCACCTGCCCAATTTCTGCATGGGAGATAGCAGGAGCCACTTGTTACTATCAAAACAGCCCGACTTGCACTGGTGCCACCTTGGGCCTGGGAGACATCCTGTGTAGCGCGGATTTTGTAGAGCTAGCCGGCCAGTAACAGACACATGCTGCCAAACAAAAACCACGTCCATTTTCCCTGGCAAATGAACTCACCTGCCACACTTGTGCACGGCAGATTGCACGAGTATGTAGGTACTATCAAGCCCGCCCGGCTTGGCACTGGTGCCACCTTGGGTCTCTTAACCATCCTGCGTGTGGTGGATTTTCAGGAGCCAGCAGGCCACTCCCAGCCACAGTGCACCAAACACAAACCACGGCCCTTTTCTCTGGCAAACAAAATTCAGCTGCCACTCTTCTGGATGGCAGATTGCAGGAGCCACTTAGTACTATCAAAACAGCCTGACTTGGCACTGGTGCCACCTTGGGTCTGGAAATCATCCTGCCTTTCGTAGATTTTCAGGAACCAGCCGGAGACTGCAGGCCATATGCCCCCATACAAAAACCTCGCCCGTTTCACTAGCAAACAAAACTCACCAGACCCACTTCTGGATGGCAGATTGCAGGAGCCACTTGGTACTATCAAACCAGCCCAACTTGGCACTGGTGCCACTTTGTGTCTGGGAACCATTATGCGTATCGTAGATTTTCTGGAACACGCCGGCCACTCCAGGTAATAGGGCCCAAACGCAAACCACGGCCCTTTTCCCTGGCAAACAAAACTCACCTGACCCACTTCTGGATGGCAGATTGCAGGTGCCACTTGTTACTATCAAACCAGCCCGACTTGGCACTGGTGCCACCTTGGGTCTGGGAGACATCCCGCGTATCGTAGATTTTTTGGAACCAGCCGGCCATTCCAGTCCATTGGCCCCGAGACACAAACCTCGGCCAATTTGGCAAAAAAAACTCACCTGCCCCACTTCTGGATGGCAGATTGCAGGAGCCACTTGGTACTATCAAACCAGCCCAACTTGGCACTGTTGCCACCATGGGTCTTGGAAACATCCTGCGTATCGTGGATTTTCAAGAGCTAGCCGGCCAGTAACAGACACATGCTGCTAAACAAAAACCACGGCCATTTTCCGTGGAAAACAAACTCACCTGCCCCACTTGTGCATGGCAGATTGCACGAGTATCTTGGTACTATCAAACCAGCCCGACTTGGCACTGGTGCCACTTTGGGTCTGGCAACAATCCTGCCTTTCGTAGATTTTCAGGAAACAGCTGGGGACTGCAGGCCATAGGCCCCCATACAGCAACCTCGCCCGTTTCACTGGCAAACAAAACTCAGAAGGCTCTCATCTGGATGGCAGATTGCAGGAGCCACTTGGTACTATCAAAGCAGCCCGACTTGGCACTGGTGCCACCTTGGGTCTGGGAACCATCTTGCGTATCGCGGATTTTCAGGAGCCAGCCGGCCACTCCACGCCACAGTTAACAAAACACAAACCACAGCCCTTTTCTATGGCAAACAAAAGCCCGCTTCTGCTTGGCAGATTACACGAGCCACTTGGTACTATCAAACCAGCTTGACTTGGCACTGGTCACACCTTGGGTCTTGGAACCATCCAGCATACCGTTGATTTTTAGGAACCAGCCGGACACTCTAGGAAATAGACCCCAAACACAAACCACGGCCCTTTTTCCGGGCAAACAAAACTCACCTGCCCCACTTCTGGATGGCAGATTGCAGCAGGCACTTGGTACTATCAAAGCAGCCCGACTTGGCACTGGTGCCACCTTGGGTCTGGGAGTCATCCTGCGTATGGTGGATTGTCAGGAGCCAGCCGGCCACTCCCAGCCGCAGGCTCCAAAAATAAACCATGGCCCTTTTCTCTGGCAAACAAAAGTCAGGTGCCCCACTTCTGGATGGGAGATGGCACGAGCCACTTGGTACTATCAAACCAGCCCGACTTGGCCCTGGTGCCACCTTGTGTCTGGGAACCATTATGCGTATCGTCGATTTTCAGGAACCAGTGGCCACTGCAGGTAATTGGCCCCCAGACAAAAACCTCGGCTCGTTTGGAAAACAAAACTCACCTGCCCAATTTCTGCATGGGAGATAGCAGGAGCCACTTGTTACTATCAAAACAGCCCGACTTGCACTGGTGCCACCTTGGGCCTGGGAGACATCCTGTGTAGCGCGGATTTTGTAGAGTTAGCCGGCCAGTAACAGACACATGCTGCCAAACAAAAACCATGTCCATTTTCCCTGGCAAACGAACTCACCTGCCACACTTGTGCACGGCAGATTGCACGAGTATGTAGGTACTATCAAGCCCGCCCGGCTTGGCACTGGTGCCACCTTGGGACTGGTAACCATCCTGCGTATGGTGGATTTTCAGGAGCCAGAAGGCCACTCCCAGCCACGGTCCACCAAACACAAACCACGGCCCTTTTCTCTGGCAAACAAAACTCAGCTGCCACTCTTCTGGATGGCAGATTGCAGGAGCCACTTAGTACTATCAAAACAGCCTGACTTGGCACTGGTGCCACCTTGGGTCTGGAAATCATCCTGCCTTTCGTAGATTTTCAGGAACCAGCCGGAGACTGCAGGCACTAGGCCCCCATACAAAAACCTCGCCCGTTTCACTAGCAAACAAAACTCACCAGACCCACTTCTGGATGGCAGATTGCAGGAGCCACTTGGTACTATCAAACCAGCCCGACTTGGCACTGGTGCCACCTTGTGTCTGGGAACCATTATGCGTATCGTAGATTTTCAGGAACCAGCGGCCACTGCAGGTAATTGGCCCCCAGACAAAAACCTCGGCTCGTTTGGAAAACAAAACTCACCTGCCCAATTTCTGCATGGGAGATAGCAGGAGCCACTTGTTACTATCAAAACAGCCCGACTTGCACTGGTGCCACCTTGGGCCTGGGAGACATCCTGTGTAGCGCGGATTTTGTAGAGCTAGCCGGCCAGTAACAGACACATGCTGCCAAACAAAAACCACGTCCATTTTCCCTGGCAAACGAACTCACCTGCCACACTTGTGCACGGCAGATTGCACGAGTATGTAGGTACTATCAAGCCCGCCCGGCTTGGCACTGGTGCCACCTTGGGTCTCTTAACCATCCTGCGTGTGGTGGATTTTCAGGAGCCAGCAGGCCACTCCCAGCCACAGTGCACCAAACACAAACCACGGCCCTTTTCTCTGGCAAACAAAACTCAGCTGCCACTCTTCTGGATGGCAGATTGCAGGAGCCACTTAGTACTATCAAAACAGCCTGACTTGGCACTGGTGCCACCTTGGGTCTGGAAATCATCCTGCCTTTCGTAGATTTTCAGGAACCAGCCGGAGACTGCAGGCCATATGCCCCCATACAAAAACCTCGCCCGTTTCACTAGCAAACAAAACTCACCAGACCCACTTCTGGATGGCAGATTGCAGGAGCCACTTGGTACTATCAAACCAGCCCGACTTGGCACTGGTGCCACCTTGGGTCTGGGAGACATCCCGCGTATTGTAGATTTTTTGGAACCAGCCGGCCATTCCAGTCCATTGGCCCCGAGACACAAACCTCGGCCAATTTGGCAAAAAAACCTCACCTGCCCCACTTCTGGATGGCAGATTGCAGGAGCCACTTGGTACTATCAAACCAGCCCAACTTGGCACTGTTGCCACCATGGGTCTTGGAAACATCCTGCGTATCGTGGATTTTCAAGAGCTAGCCGGCCAGTAACAGACACATGCTGCCAAACAAAAACCACGGCCATTTTCCGTGGAAAACAAACTTACCTGCCCCACTTGTGCATGGCAGATTGCACGAGTATCTTGGTACTATCAAACCAGCCCGACTTGGCACTGGTGCCACTTTGGGTCTGGCAACAATCCTGCCTTTCGTAGATTTTCAGGAAACAGCTGGAGACTGCAGGCCATAGGCCCCCATACAACAACCTCGCCCGTTTCACTGGCAAACAAAACTCAGAAGGCTCTCATCTGGATGGCAGATTGCAGGAGCCACTTGGTACTATCAAAGCAGCCCGACTTGGCACTGGTGCCACCTTGGGTCTGGGAACCATCTTGCGTATCGCGGATTTTCAGGAGCCAGCCGGCCACTCCACGCCACAGTTAACAAAACACAAACCACAGCCCTTTTCTATGGCAAACAAAAGCCCGCTTCTGCTTGGCAGATTACACGAGCCACTTGGTACTATCAAACCAGCTTGACTTGGCACTGGTCACACCTTGGGTCTTGGAACCATCCAGCATACCGTTGATTTTTAGGAACCAGCCGGCCACTCTAGGAAATAGACCCCAAACACAAACCACGGCCCTTTTTCCGGGCAAACAAAACTCACCTGCCCCACTTCTGGATGGCAGATTGCAGCAGGCACTTGGTACTATCAAAGCAGCCCGACTTGGCACTGGTGCCACCTTGGGTCTGGGAGTCATCCTGCGTATGGTGGATTGTCAGGAGCCAGCCGGCCACTCCCAGCCGCAGGCTCCAAAAATAAACCATGGCCCTTTTCTCTGGCAAACAAAAGTCAGGTGCCCCACTGCTGGATGGGAGATGGCACGAGCCACTTGGTACTATCAAACCAGCCCGACTTGGCCCTGGTGCCACCTTGTGTCTGGGAACCATTATGCGTATCGTCGATTTTCAGGAACCAGTGGCCACTGCAGGTAATTGGCCCCCAGACAAAAACCTCGGCTCGTTTGGAAAACAAAACTCACCTGCCCAATTTCTGCATGGGAGATAGCAGGAGCCACTTGTTACTATCAAAACAGCCCGACTTGCACTGGTGCCACCTTGGGCCTGGGAGACATCCTGTGTAGCGCGGATTTTGTAGAGTTAGCCGGCCAGTAACAGACACATGCTGCCAAACAAAAACCATGTCCATTTTCCCTGGCAAACGAACTCACCTGCCACACTTGTGCACGGCAGATTGCACGAGTATGTAGGTACTATCAAGCCCGCCCGGCTTGGCACTGGTGCCACCTTGGGACTGGTAACCATCCTGCGTATGGTGGATTTTCAGGAGCCAGCAGGCCACTCCCAGCCACGGTCCACCAAACACAAACCACGGCCCTTTTCTCTGGCAAACAAAACTCAGCTGCCACTCTTCTGGATGGCAGATTGCAGGAGCCACTTAGTACTATCAAAACAGCCTGACTTGGCACTGGTGCCACCTTGGGTCTGGAAATCATCCTGCCTTTCGTAGATTTTCAGGAACCAGCCGGAGACTGCAGGCACTAGGCCCCCATACAAAAACCTCGCCTGTTTCACTAGCAAACAAAACTCACCAGACCCACTTCTGGATGGCAGATTGCAGGAGCCACTTGGTACTATCAAACCAGCCCGACTTGGCACTGGTGCCACCTTGTGTCTGGGAACCATTATGCGTATCGTAGATTTTCAGGAACCAGCGGCCACTGCAGGTAATTGGCCCCCAGACAAAAACCTCGGCTCGTTTGGAAAACAAAACTCACCTGCCCAATTTCTGCATGGGAGATAGCAGGAGCCACTTGTTACTATCAAAACAGCCCGACTTGCACTGGTGCCACCTTGGGCCTGGGAGACATCCTGTGTAGCGCGGATTTTGTAGAGCTAGCCGGCCAGTAACAGACACATGCTGCCAAACAAAAACCACGTCCATTTTCCCTGGCAAACGAACTCACCTGCCACACTTGTGCACGGCAGATTGCACGAGTATGTAGGTACTATCAAGCCCGCCCGGCTTGGCACTGGTGCCACCTTGGGTCTCTTAACCATCCTGCGTGTGGTGGATTTTCAGGAGCCAGCAGGCCACTCCCAGCCACAGTGCACCAAACACAAACCACGGCCCTTTTCTCTGGCAAACAAAACTCAGCTGCCACTCTTCTGGATGGCAGATTGCAGGAGCCACTTAGTACTATCAAAACAGCCTGACTTGGCACTGGTGCCACCTTGGGTCTGGAAATCATCCTGCCTTTCGTAGATTTTCAGGAACCAGCCGGAGACTGCAGGCCATATGCCCCCATACAAAAACCTCGCCCGTTTCACTAGCAAACAAAACTCACCAGACCCACTTCTGGATGGCAGATTGCAGGAGCCACTTGGTACTATCAAACCAGCCCGACTTGGCACTGGTGCCACCTTGGGTCTGGGAGACATCCCGCGTATTGTAGATTTTTTGGAACCAGCCGGCCATTCCAGTCCATTGGCCCCGAGACACAAACCTCGGCCAATTTGGCAAAAAAACCTCACCTGCCCCACTTCTGGATGGCAGATTGCAGGAGCCACTTGGTACTATCAAACCAGCCCAACTTGGCACTGTTGCCACCATGGGTCTTGGAAACATCCTGCGTATCGTGGATTTTCAAGAGCTAGCCGGCCAGTAACAGACACATGCTGCCAAACAAAAACCACGGCCATTTTCCGTGGAAAACAAACTTACCTGCCCCACTTGTGCATGGCAGATTGCACGAGTATCTTGGTACTATCAAACCAGCCCGACTTGGCACTGGTGCCACTTTGGGTCTGGCAACAATCCTGCCTTTCGTAGATTTTCAGGAAACAGCTGGAGACTGCAGGCCATAGGCCCCCATACAACAACCTCGCCCGTTTCACTGGCAAACAAAACTCAGAAGGCTCTCATCTGGATGGCAGATTGCAGGAGCCACTTGGTACTATCAAAGCAGCCCGACTTGGCACTGGTGCCACCTTGGGTCTGGGAACCATCTTGCGTATCGCGGATTTTCAGGAGCCAGCCGGCCACTCCACGCCACAGTTAACAAAACACAAACCACAGCCCTTTTCTATGGCAAACAAAAGCCCGCTTCTGCTTGGCAGATTACACGAGCCACTTGGTACTATCAAACCAGCTTGACTTGGCACTGGTCACACCTTGGGTCTTGGAACCATCCAGCATACCGTTGATTTTTAGGAACCAGCCGGACACTCTAGGAAATAGACCCCAAACACAAACCACGGCCCTTTTTCCGGGCAAACAAAACTCACCTGCCCCACTTCTGGATGGCAGATTGCAGCAGGCACTTGGTACTATCAAAGCAGCCCGACTTGGCACTGGTGCCACCTTGGGTCTGGGAGTCATCCTGCGTATGGTGGATTGTCAGGAGCCAGCCGGCCACTCCCAGCCGCAGGCTCCAAAAATAAACCATGGCCCTTTTCTCTGGCAAACAAAAGTCAGGTGCCCCACTGCTGGATGGGAGATGGCACGAGCCACTTGGTACTATCAAACCAGCCCGACTTGGCCCTGGTGCCACCTTGTGTCTGGGAACCATTATGCGTATCGTCGATTTTCAGGAACCAGTGGCCACTGCAGGTAATTGGCCCCCAGACAAAAACCTCGGCTCGTTTGGAAAACAAAACTCACCTGCCCAATTTCTGCATGGGAGATAGTAGGAGCCACTTGTTACTATCAAAACAGCCCGACTTGCACTGGTGCCACCTTGGGCCTGGGAGACATCCTGTGTAGCGCGGATTTTGTAGAGTTAGCCGGCCAGTAACAGACACATGCTGCCAAACAAAAACCACGTCCATTTTCCCTGGCAAACAAACTCACCTGCCACACTTGTGCACGGCAGATTGCACGAGTATGTAGGTACTATCAAGCCCGCCCGGCTTGGCACTGGTGCCACCTTGGGACTGGTAACCATCCTGCGTGTGGTGGATTTTCAGGAGCCAGCAGGCCACTCCCAGCCACGGTCCACCAAACACAAACCACGGCCCTTTTCTCTGGCAAACAAAACTCAGCTGCCACTCTTCTGGATGGCAGATTGCAGGAGCCACTTAGTACTATCAAAACAGCCTGACTTGGCACTGGTGCCACCTTGGGTCTGGAAATCATCCTGCCTTTCGTAGATTTTCAGGAACCAGCCGGAGACTGCAGGCACTAGGCCCCCATACAAAAACCTCGCCAGTTTCACTAGCAAACAAAACTCACCAGACCCACTTCTGGATGGCAGATTGCAGGAGCCACTTGGTACTATCAAACCAGCCCGACTTGGCACTGGTGCCACCTTGTGTCTGGGAACCATTATGCGTATCGTAGATTTTCAGGAACCAACGGCCACTGCAGGTAATTGGCCCCCAGACAAAAACCTCGGCTCGTTTGGAAAACAAAACTCACCTGCCCAATTTCTGCATGGGAGATAGCAGGAGCCACTTGTTACTATCAAAACAGCCCGACTTGCACTGGTGCCACCTTGGGCCTGGGAGACATCCTGTGTAGCGCGGATTTTGTAGAGCTAGCCGGCCAGTAACAGACACATGCTGCCAAACAAAAACCACGTCCATTTTCCCTGGCAAACGAACTCACCTGCCACACTTGTGCACGGCAGATTGCACGAGTATGTAGGTACTATCAAGCCCGCCCGGCTTGGCACTGGTGCCACCTTGGGTCTCTTAACCATCCTGCGTGTGGTGGATTTTCAGGAGCCAGCAGGCCACTCCCAGCCACAGTGCACCAAACACAAACCACGGCCCTTTTCTCTGGCAAACAAAACTCAGCTGCCACTCTTCTGGATGGCAGATTGCAGGAGCCACTTAGTACTATCAAAACAGCCTGACTTGGCACTGGTGCCACCTTGGGTCTGGAAATCATCCTGCCTTTCGTAGATTTTCAGGAACCAGCCGGAGACTGCAGGCCATATGCCCCCATACAAAAACCTCGCCCGTTTCACTAGCAAACAAAACTCACCAGACCCACTTCTGGATGGCAGATTGCAGGAGCCACTTGGTACTATCAAACCAGCCCGACTTGGCACTGGTGCCACTTTGTGTCTGGGAACCATTATGCGTATCGTAGATTTTCTGGAACATGCCGGCCACTCCAGGTAATAGGGCCCAAACGCAAACCACGGCCCTTTTCCCTGGCAAACAAAACTCACCTGACCCACTTCTGGATGGCAGATTGCAGGTGCCACTTGTTACTATCAAACCAGCCCGACTTGGCACTGGTGCCACCTTGGGTCTGGGAGACATCCCGCGTATCGTAGATTTTTTGGAACCAGCCGGCCATTCCAGTCCATTGGCCCCGAGACACAAACCTCAGCCAATTTGGCAAAAAAAACTCACCTGCCCCACTTCTGGATGGCAGATTGCAGGAGCCACTTGGTACTATCAAACCAGCCCAACTTGGCACTGTTGCCACCATGGGTCTTGGAAACATCCTGCGTATCGTGGATTTTCAAGAGCTAGCCGGCCAGTAACAGACACATGCTGCCAAACAAAAACCACGGCCATTTTCCGTGGAAAACAAACTCACCTGCCCCACTTGTGCATGGCAGATTGCACGAGTATCTTGGTACTATCAAACCAGCCCGACTTGGCACTGGTGCCACTTTGGGTCTGGCAACAATCCTGCCTTTCGTAGATTTTCAGGAAACAGCTGGGGACTGCAGGCCATAGGCCCCCATACAACAACCTCGCCCGTTTCACTGGCAAACAAAACTCAGAAGGCTCTCATCTGGATGGCAGATTGCAGGAGCCACTTGGTACTATCAAAGCAGCCCGACTTGGCACTGGTGCCACCTTGGGTCTGGGAACCATCTTGCGTATCGCGGATTTTCAGGAGCCAGCCGGCCACTCCACGCCACAGTTAACAAAACACAAACCACAGCCCTTTTCTATGGCAAACAAAAGCCCGCTTCTGCTTGGCAGATTACACGAGCCACTTGGTACTATCAAACCAGCTTGACTTGGCACTGGTCACACCTTGGGTCTTGGAACCATCCAGCATACCGTTGATTTTTAGGAACCAGCCGGCCACTCTAGGAAATAGACCCCAAACACAAACCACGGCCCTTTTTCCGGGCAAACAAAACTCACCTGCCCCACTTCTGGATGGCAGATTGCAGCAGGCACTTGGTACTATCAAAGCAGCCCGACTTGGCACTGGTGCCACCTTGGGTCTGGGAGTCATCCTGCGTATGGTGGATTGTCAGGAGCCAGCCGGCCACTCCCAGCCGCAGGCTCCAAAAATAAACCATGGCCCTTTTCTCTGGCAAACAAAAGTCAGGTGCCCCACTTCTGGATGGGAGATGGCACGAGCCACTTGGTACTATCAAACCAGCCCGACTTGGCACTGGTGCCACCTTGTGTCTGGGAACCATTATGCGTATCGTCGATTTTCAGGAACCAGTGGCCACTGCAGGTAATTGGCCCCCAGACAAAAACCTCGGCTCGTTTGGAAAACAAAACTCACCTGCCCAATTTCTGCATGGGAGATAGTAGGAGCCACTTGTTACTATCAAAACAGCCCGACTTGCACTGGTGCCACCTTGGGCCTGGGAGACATCCTGTGTAGCGCGGATTTTGTAGAGTTAGCCGGCC
This sequence comes from Melospiza melodia melodia, assembly GCF_035770615.1. Taxonomy (NCBI): domain Eukaryota; kingdom Metazoa; phylum Chordata; class Aves; order Passeriformes; family Passerellidae; genus Melospiza; species Melospiza melodia. Next base: position 21,161,173 of record NC_086226.1, on the reverse strand, counting down.
AGTAACAGACACATGCTGCCAAACAAAAACCACGTCCATTTTCCCTGGCAAACGAACTCACCTGCCACACTTGTGCACGGCAGATTGCACGAGTATGTAGGTACTATCAAGCCCGCCCGGCTTGGCACTGGTGCCACCTTGGGACTGGTAACCATCCTGCGTATGGTGGATTTTCAGGAGCCAGCAGGCCACTCCCAGCCACGGTCCACCAAACACAAACCACGGCCCTTTTCTCTGGCAAACAAAACTCAGCTGCCACTCTTCTGGATGGCAGATTGCAGGAGCCACTTAGTACTATCAAAACAGCCTGACTTGGCACTGGTGCCACCTTGGGTCTGGAAATCATCCTGCCTTTCGTAGATTTTCAGGAACCAGCCGGAGACTGCAGGCCATAGGCCCCCATACAAAAACCTCGCCCGTTTCACTAGCAAACAAAACTCACCAGACCCACTTCTGGATGGCAGATTGCAGGAGCCACTTGGTACTATCAAACCAGCCCGACTTGGCACTGGTGCCACCTTGTGTCTGGGAACCATTATGCGTATCGTAGATTTTCAGGAACCAGCGGCCACTGCAGGTAATTGGCCCCCAGACAAAAACCTCGGCTCGTTTGGAAAACAAAACTCACCTGCCCAATTTCTGCATGGGAGATAGCAGGAGCCACTTGTTACTATCAAAACAGCCCGACTTGCACTGGTGCCACCTTGGGCCTGGGAGACATCCTGTGTAGCGCGGATTTTGTAGAGCTAGCCGGCCAGTAACAGACACATGCTGCCAAACAAAAACCACGTCCATTTTCCCTGGCAAACGAACTCACCTGTCACACTTGTGCACGGCAGATTGCACAAGTATGTAGGTACTATCAAGCCCGCCCGGCTTGGCACTGGTGCCACCTTGGGTCTCTTAACCATCCTGCGTGTGGTGGATTTTCAGGAGCCAGCAGGCCACTCCCAGCCACAGTGCACCAAACACAAACCACGGCCCTTTTCTCTGGCAAACAAAATTCAGCTGCCACTCTTCTGGATGGCAGATTGCAGGAGCCACTTAGTACTATCAAAACAGCCTGACTTGGCACTGGTGCCACCTTGGGTCTGGAAATCATCCTGCCTTTCGTAGATTTTCAGGAACCAGCCGGAGACTGCAGGCCATATGCCCCCATACAAAAACCTCGCCCGTTTCACTAGCAAACAAAACTCACCAGACCCACTTCTGGATGGCAGATTGCAGGAGCCACTTGGTACTATCAAACCAGCCCGACTTGGCACTGGTGCCACTTTGTGTCTGGGAACCATTATGCGTATCGTAGATTTTCTGGAACATGCCGGCCACTCCAGGTAATAGGGCCCAAACGCAAACCACGGCCCTTTTCCCTGGCAAACAAAACTCACCTGACCCACTTCTGGATGGCAGATTGCAGGTGCCACTTGTTACTATCAAACCAGCCCGACTTGGCACTGGTGCCACCTTGGGTCTGGGAGACATCCCGCGTATCGTAGATTTTTTGGAACCAGCCGGCCATTCCAGTCCATTGGCCCCGAGACACAAACCTCAGCCAATTTGGCAAAAAAAACTCACCTGCCCCACTTCTGGATGGCAGATTGCAGGAGCCACTTGGTACTATCAAACCAGCCCAACTTGGCACTGTTGCCACCATGGGTCTTGGAAACATCCTGCGTATCGTGGATTTTCAAGAGCTAGCCGGCCAGTAACAGACACATGCTGCCAAACAAAAACCACGGCCATTTTCCGTGGAAAACAAACTCACCTGCCCCACTTGTGCATGGCAGATTGCACGAGTATCTTGGTACTATCAAACCAGCCCGACTTGGCACTGGTGCCACTTTGGGTCTGGCAACAATCCTGCCTTTCGTAGATTTTCAGGAAACAGCTGGGGACTGCAGGCCATAGGCCCCCATACAGCAACCTCGCCCGTTTCACTGGCAAACAAAACTCAGAAGGCTCTCATCTGGATGGCAGATTGCAGGAGCCACTTGGTACTATCAAAGCAGCCCGACTTGGCACTGGTGCCACCTTGGGTCTGGGAACCATCTTGCGTATCGCGGATTTTCAGGAGCCAGCCGGCCACTCCACGCCACAGTTAACAAAACACAAACCACAGCCCTTTTCTATGGCAAACAAAAGCCCGCTTCTGCTTGGCAGATTACACGAGCCACTTGGTACTATCAAACCAGCTTGACTTGGCACTGGTCACACCTTGGGTCTTGGAACCATCCAGCATACCGTTGATTTTTAGGAACCAGCCGGCCACTCTAGGAAATAGACCCCAAACACAAACCACGGCCCTTTTTCCGGGCAAACAAAACTCACCTGCCCCACTTCTGGATGGCAGATTGCAGCAGGCACTTGGTACTATCAAAGCAGCCCGACTTGGCACTGGTGCCACCTTGGGTCTGGGAGTCATCCTGCGTATGGTGGATTGTCAGGAGCCAGCCGGCCACTCCCAGCCGCAGGCTCCAAAAATAAACCATGGCCCTTTTCTCTGGCAAACAAAAGTCAGGTGCCCCACTTCTGGATGGGAGATGGCACGAGCCACTTGGTACTATCAAACCAGCCCGACTTGGCACTGGTGCCACCTTGTGTCTGGGAACCATTATGCGTATTGTCGATTTTCAGGAACCAGTGGCCACTGCAGGTAATTGGCCCCCAGACAAAAACCTCGGCTCGTTTGGAAAACAAAACTCACCTGCCCAATTTCTGCATGGGAGATAGTAGGAGCCACTTGTTACTATCAAAACAGCCCGACTTGCACTGGTGCCACCTTGGGCCTGGGAGACATCCTGTGTAGCGCGGATTTTGTAGAGTTAGCCGGCCAGTAACAGACACATGCTGCCAAACAAAAACCACGTCCATTTTCCCTGGCAAACGAACTCACCTGCCACACTTGTGCACGGCAGATTGCACGAGTATGTAGGTACTATCAAGCCCGCCCGGCTTGGCACTGGTGCCACCTTGGGACTGGTAACCATCCTGCGTATGGTGGATTTTCAGGAGCCAGCAGGCCACTCCCAGCCACGGTCCACCAAACACAAACCACGGCCCTTTTCTCTGGCAAACAAAACTCAGCTGCCACTCTTCTGGATGGCAGATTGCAGGAGCCACTTAGTACTATCAAAACAGCCTGACTTGGCACTGGTGCCACCTTGGGTCTGGAAATCATCCTGCCTTTCGTAGATTTTCAGGAACCAGCCGGAGACTGCAGGCCATAGGCCCCCATACAAAAACCTCGCCCGTTTCACTAGCAAACAAAACTCACCAGACCCACTTCTGGATGGCAGATTGCAGGAGCCACTTGGTACTATCAAACCAGCCCGACTTGGCACTGGTGCCACCTTGTGTCTGGGAACCATTATGCGTATCGTAGATTTTCAGGAACCAGCGGCCACTGCAGGTAATTGGCCCCCAGACAAAAACCTCGGCTCGTTTGGAAAACAAAACTCACCTGCCCAATTTCTGCATGGGAGATAGCAGGAGCCACTTGTTACTATCAAAACAGCCCGACTTGCACTGGTGCCACCTTGGGCCTGGGAGACATCCTGTGTAGCGCGGATTTTGTAGAGCTAGCCGGCCAGTAACAGACACATGCTGCCAAACAAAAACCACGTCCATTTTCCCTGGCAAACGAACTCACCTGTCACACTTGTGCACGGCAGATTGCACGAGTATGTAGGTACTATCAAGCCCGCCCGGCTTGGCACTGGTGCCACCTTGGGTCTCTTAACCATCCTGCGTGTGGTGGATTTTCAGGAGCCAGCAGGCCACTCCCAGCCACAGTGCACCAAACACAAACCACGGCCCTTTTCTCTGGCAAACAAAACTCAGCTGCCACTCTTCTGGATGGCAGATTGCAGGAGCCACTTAGTACTATCAAAACAGCCTGACTTGGCACTGGTGCCACCTTGGGTCTGGAAATCATCCTGCCTTTCGTAGATTTTCAGGAACCAGCCGGAGACTGCAGGCCATATGCCCCCATACAAAAACCTCGCCCGTTTCACTAGCAAACAAAACTCACCAGACCCACTTCTGGATGGCAGATTGCAGGAGCCACTTGGTACTATCAAACCAGCCCGACTTGGCACTGGTGCCACCTTGTGTCTGGGAACCATTATGCGTATCGTAGATTTTCTGGAACATGCCGGCCACTCCAGGTAATAGGGCCCAAACGCAAACCACGGCCCTTTTCCCTGGCAAACAAAACTCACCTGACCCACTTCTGGATGGCAGATTGCAGGTGCCACTTGTTACTATCAAACCAGCCCGACTTGGCACTGGTGCCACCTTGGGTCTGGGAGACATCCCGCGTATTGTAGATTTTTTGGAACCAGCCGGCCATTCCAGTCCATTGGCCCCGAGACACAAACCTCGGCCAATTTGGCAAAAAAACCTCACCTGCCCCACTTCTGGATGGCAGATTGCAGGAGCCACTTGGTACTATCAAACCAGCCCAACTTGGCACTGTTGCCACCATGGGTCTTGGAAACATCCTGCGTATCGTGGATTTTCAAGAGCTAGCCGGCCAGTAACAGACACATGCTGCCAAACAAAAACCACGGCCATTTTCCGTGGAAAACAAACTTACCTGCCCCACTTGTGCATGGCAGATTGCACGAGTATCTTGGTACTATCAAACCAGCCCGACTTGGCACTGGTGCCACTTTGGGTCTGGCAACAATCCTGCCTTTCGTAGATTTTCAGGAAACAGCTGGAGACTGCAGGCCATAGGCCCCCATACAACAACCTCGCCCGTTTCACTGGCAAACAAAACTCAGAAGGCTCTCATCTGGATGGCAGATTGCAGGAGCCACTTGGTACTATCAAAGCAGCCCGACTTGGCACTGGTGCCACCTTGGGTCTGGGAACCATCTTGCGTATCGCGGATTTTCAGGAGCCAGCCGGCCACTCCACGCCACAGTTAACAAAACACAAACCACAGCCCTTTTCTATGGCAAACAAAAGCCCGCTTCTGCTTGGCAGATTACACGAGCCACTTGGTACTATCAAACCAGCTTGACTTGGCACTGGTCACACCTTGGGTCTTGGAACCATCCAGCATACCGTTGATTTTTAGGAACCAGCCGGACACTCTAGGAAATAGACCCCAAACACAAACCACGGCCCTTTTTCCGGGCAAACAAAACTCACCTGCCCCACTTCTGGATGGCAGATTGCAGCAGGCACTTGGTACTATCAAAGCAGCCCGACTTGGCACTGGTGCCACCTTGGGTCTGGGAGTCATCCTGCGTATGGTGGATTGTCAGGAGCCAGCCGGCCACTCCCAGCCGCAGGCTCCAAAAATAAACCATGGCCCTTTTCTCTGGCAAACAAAAGTCAGGTGCCCCACTTCTGGATGGGAGATGGCACGAGCCACTTGGTACTATCAAACCAGCCCGACTTGGCCCTGGTGCCACCTTGTGTCTGGGAACCATTATGCGTATCGTCGATTTTCAGGAACCAGTGGCCACTGCAGGTAATTGGCCCCCAGACAAAAACCTCGGCTCGTTTGGAAAACAAAACTCACCTGCCCAATTTCTGCATGGGAGATAGTAGGAGCCACTTGTTACTATCAAAACAGCCCGACTTGCACTGGTGCCACCTTGGGCCTGGGAGACATCCTGTGTAGCGCGGATTTTGTAGAGTTAGCCGGCCAGTAACAGACACATGCTGCCAAACAAAAACCACGTCCATTTTCCCTGGCAAACGAACTCACCTGCCACACTTGTGCACGGCAGATTGCACGAGTATGTAGGTACTATCAAGCCCGCCCGGCTTGGCACTGGTGCCACCTTGGGTCTCTTAACCATCCTGCGTGTGGTGGATTTTCAGGAGCCAGCAGGCCACTCCCAGCCACAGTGCACCAAACACAAACCACGGCCCTTTTCTCTGGCAAACAAAATTCAGCTGCCACTCTTCTGGATGGCAGATTGCAGGAGCCACTTAGTACTATCAAAACAGCCTGACTTGGCACTGGTGCCACCTTGGGTCTGGAAATCATCCTGCCTTTCGTAGATTTTCAGGAACCAGCCGGAGACTGCAGGCCATAGGCCCCCATACAAAAACCTCGCCCGTTTCACTAGCAAACAAAACTCACCAGACCCACTTCTGGATGGCAGATTGCAGGAGCCACTTGGTACTATCAAACCAGCCCAACTTGGCACTGGTGCCACTTTGTGTCTGGGAACCATTATGCGTATCGTAGATTTTCTGGAACACGCCGGCCACTCCAGGTAATAGGGCCCAAACGCAAACCACGGCCCTTTTCCCTGGCAAACAAAACTCACCTGACCCACTTCTGGATGGCAGATTGCAGGTGCCACTTGTTACTATCAAACCAGCCCGACTTGGCACTGGTGCCACCTTGGGTCTGGGAGACATCCCGCGTATCGTAGATTTTTTGGAACCAGCCGGCCATTCCAGTCCATTGGCCCCGAGACACAAACCTCGGCCAATTTGGCAAAAAAAACTCACCTGCCCCACTTCTGGATGGCAGATTGCAGGAGCCACTTGGTACTATCAAACCAGCCCAACTTGGCACTGTTGCCACCATGGGTCTTGGAAACATCCTGCGTATCGTGGATTTTCAAGAGCTAGCCGGCCAGTAACAGACACATGCTGCCAAACAAAAACCACGGCCATTTTCCGTGGAAAACAAACTCACCTGCCCCACTTGTGCATGGCAGATTGCACGAGTATCTTGGTACTATCAAACCAGCCCGACTTGGCACTGGTGCCACTTTGGGTCTGGCAACAATCCTGCCTTTCGTAGATTTTCAGGAAACAGCTGGGGACTGCAGGCCATAGGCCCCCATACAGCAACCTCGCCCGTTTCACTGGCAAACAAAACTCAGAAGGCTCTCATCTGGATGGCAGATTGCAGGAGCCACTTGGTACTATCAAAGCAGCCCGACTTGGCACTGGTGCCACCTTGGGTCTGGGAACCATCTTGCGTATCGCGGATTTTCAGGAGCCAGCGGGCCACTCCACGCCACAGTTAACAAAACACAAACCACAGCCCTTTTCTATGGCAAACAAAAGCCCGCTTCTGCTTGGCAGATTACACGAGCCACTTGGTACTATCAAACCAGCTTGACTTGGCACTGGTCACACCTTGGGTCTTGGAACCATCCAGCATACCGTTGATTTTTAGGAACCAGCCGGACACTCTAGGAAATAGACCCCAAACACAAACCACGGCCCTTTTTCCGGGCAAACAAAACTCACCTGCCCCACTTCTGGATGGCAGATTGCAGCAGGCACTTGGTACTATCAAAGCAGCCCGACTTGGCACTGGTGCCACCTTGGGTCTGGGAGTCATCCTGCGTATGGTGGATTGTCAGGAGCCAGCCGGCCACTCCCAGCCGCAGGCTCCAAAAATAAACCATGGCCCTTTTCTCTGGCAAACAAAAGTCAGGTGCCCCACTTCTGGATGGGAGATGGCACGAGCCACTTGGTACTATCAAACCAGCCCGACTTGGCCCTGGTGCCACCTTGTGTCTGGGAACCATTATGCGTATCGTCGATTTTCAGGAACCAGTGGCCACTGCAGGTAATTGGCCCCCAGACAAAAACCTCGGCTCGTTTGGAAAACAAAACTCACCTGCCCAATTTCTGCATGGGAGATAGCAGGAGCCACTTGTTACTATCAAAACAGCCCGACTTGCACTGGTGCCACCTTGGGCCTGGGAGACATCCTGTGTAGCGCGGATTTTGTAGAGTTAGCCGGCCAGTAACAGACACATGCTGCCAAACAAAAACCATGTCCATTTTCCCTGGCAAACGAACTCACCTGCCACACTTGTGCACGGCAGATTGCACGAGTATGTAGGTACTATCAAGCCCGCCCGGCTTGGCACTGGTGCCACCTTGGGACTGGTAACCATCCTGCGTATGGTGGATTTTCAGGAGCCAGCAGGCCACTCCCAGCCACGGTCCACCAAACACAAACCACGGCCCTTTTCTCTGGCAAACAAAACTCAGCTGCCACTCTTCTGGATGGCAGATTGCAGGAGCCACTTAGTACTATCAAAACAGCCTGACTTGGCACTGGTGCCACCTTGGGTCTGGAAATCATCCTGCCTTTCGTAGATTTTCAGGAACCAGCCGGAGACTGCAGGCACTAGGCCCCCATACAAAAACCTCGCCCGTTTCACTAGCAAACAAAACTCACCAGACCCACTTCTGGATGGCAGATTGCAGGAGCCACTTGGTACTATCAAACCAGCCCGACTTGGCACTGGTGCCACCTTGTGTCTGGGAACCATTATGCGTATCGTAGATTTTCAGGAACCAGCGGCCACTGCAGGTAATTGGCCCCCAGACAAAAACCTCGGCTCGTTTGGAAAACAAAACTCACCTGCCCAATTTCTGCATGGGAGATAGCAGGAGCCACTTGTTACTATCAAAACAGCCCGACTTGCACTGGTGCCACCTTGGGCCTGGGAGACATCCTGTGTAGCGCGGATTTTGTAGAGCTAGCCGGCCAGTAACAGACACATGCTGCCAAACAAAAACCACGTCCATTTTCCCTGGCAAACGAACTCACCTGCCACACTTGTGCACGGCAGATTGCACGAGTATGTAGGTACTATCAAGCCCGCCCGGCTTGGCACTGGTGCCACCTTGGGTCTCTTAACCATCCTGCGTGTGGTGGATTTTCAGGAGCCAGCAGGCCACTCCCAGCCACAGTGCACCAAACACAAACCACGGCCCTTTTCTCTGGCAAACAAAACTCAGTTGCCACTCTTCTGGATGGCAGATTGCAGGAGCCACTTAGTACTATCAAAACAGCCTGACTTGGCACTGGTGCCACCTTGGGTCTGGAAATCATCCTGCCTTTCGTAGATTTTCAGGAACCAGCCGGAGACTGCAGGCCATATGCCCCCATACAAAAACCTCGCCCGTTTCACTAGCAAACAAAACTCACCAGACCCACTTCTGGATGGCAGATTGCAGGAGCCACTTGGTACTATCAAACCAGCCCGACTTGGCACTGGTGCCACCTTGGGTCTGGGAGACATCCCGCGTATTGTAGATTTTTTGGAACCAGCCGGCCATTCCAGTCCATTGGCCCCGAGACACAAACCTCGGCCAATTTGGCAAAAAAACCTCACCTGCCCCACTTCTGGATGGCAGATTGCAGGAGCCACTTGGTACTATCAAACCAGCCCAACTTGGCACTGTTGCCACCATGGGTCTTGGAAACATCCTGCGTATCGTGGATTTTCAAGAGCTAGCCGGCCAGTAACAGACACATGCTGCCAAACAAAAACCACGGCCATTTTCCGTGGAAAACAAACTTACCTGCCCCACTTGTGCATGGCAGATTGCACGAGTATCTTGGTACTATCAAACCAGCCCGACTTGGCACTGGTGCCACTTTGGGTCTGGCAACAATCCTGCCTTTCGTAGATTTTCAGGAAACAGCTGGAGACTGCAGGCCATAGGCCCCCATACAACAACCTCGCCCGTTTCACTGGCAAACAAAACTCAGAAGGCTCTCATCTGGATGGCAGATTGCAGGAGCCACTTGGTACTATCAAAGCAGCCCGACTTGGCACTGGTGCCACCTTGGGTCTGGGAACCATCTTGCGTATCGCGGATTTTCAGGAGCCAGCCGGCCACTCCACGCCACAGTTAACAAAACACAAACCACAGCCCTTTTCTATGGCAAACAAAAGCCCGCTTCTGCTTGGCAGATTACACGAGCCACTTGGTACTATCAAACCAGCTTGACTTGGCACTGGTCACACCTTGGGTCTTGGAACCATCCAGCATACCATTGATTTTTAGGAACCAGCCGGCCACTCTAGGAAATAGACCCCAAACACAAACCACGGCCCTTTTTCCGGGCAAACAAAACTCACCTGCCCCACTTCTGGATGGCAGATTGCAGCAGGCACTTGGTACTATCAAAGCAGCCCGACTTGGCACTGGTGCCACCTTGGGTCTGGGAGTCATCCTGCGTATGGTGGATTGTCAGGAGCCAGCCGGCCACTCCCAGCCGCAGGCTCCAAAAATAAACCATGGCCCTTTTCTCTGGCAAACAAAAGTCAGGTGCCCCACTGCTGGATGGGAGATGGCACGAGCCACTTGGTACTATCAAACCAGCCCGACTTGGCCCTGGTGCCACCTTGTGTCTGGGAACCATTATGCGTATCGTAGATTTTCAGGAACCAACGGCCACTGCAGGTAATTGGCCCCCAGACAAAAACCTCGGCTCGTTTGGAAAACAAAACTCACCTGCCCAATTTCTGCATGGGAGATAGCAGGAGCCACTTGTTACTATCAAAACAGCCCGACTTGCACTGGTGCCACCTTGGGCCTGGGAGACATCCTGTGTAGCGCGGATTTTGTAGAGTTAGCCGGCCAGTAACAGACACATGCTGCCAAACAAAAACCATGTCCATTTTCCCTGGCAAACGAACTCACCTGCCACACTTGTGCACGGCAGATTGCACGAGTATGTAGGTACTATCAAGCCCGCCCGGCTTGGCACTGGTGCCACCTTGGGACTGGTAACCATCCTGCGTATGGTGGATTTTCAGGAGCCAGCAGGCCACTCCCAGCCACGGTCCACCAAACACAAACCACGGCCCTTTTCTCTGGCAAACAAAACTCAGCTGCCACTCTTCTGGATGGCAGATTGCAGGAGCCACTTAGTACTATCAAAACAGCCTGACTTGGCACTGGTGCCACCTTGGGTCTGGAAATCATCCTGCCTTTCGTAGATTTTCAGGAACCAGCCGGAGACTGCAGGCACTAGGCCCCCATACAAAAACCTCGCGTGTTTCACTAGCAAACAAAACTCACCAGACCCACTTCTGGATGGCAGATTGCAGGAGCCACTTGGTACTATCAAACCAGCCCGACTTGGCACTGGTGCCACCTTGTGTCTGGGAACCATTATGCGTATCGTAGATTTTCAGGAACCAGCGGCCACTGCAGGTAATTGGCCCCCAGAAAAAAACCTCGGCTCGTTTGGAAAACAAAACTCACCTGCCCAATTTCTGCATGGGAGATAGCAGGAGCCACTTGTTACTATCAAAACAGCCCGACTTGCACTGGTGCCACCTTGGGCCTGGGAGACATCCTGTGTAGCGCGGATTTTGTAGAGCTAGCCGGCCAGTAACAGACACATGCTGCCAAACAAAAACCACGTCCATTTTCCCTGGCAAACGAACTCACCTGCCACACTTGTGCACGGCAGATTGCACGAGTATGTAGGTACTATCAAGCCCGCCCGGCTTGGCACTGGTGCCCCCTTGGGTCTCTTAACCATCCTGCGTGTGGTGGATTTTCAGGAGCCAGCAGGCCACTCCCAGCCACAGTGCACCAAACACAAACCACGGCCCTTTTCTCTGGCAAACAAAACTCAGCTGCCACTCTTCTGGATGGCAGATTGCAGGAGCCACTTAGTACTATCAAAACAGCCTGACTTGGCACTGGTGCCACCTTGGGTCTGGAAATCATCCTGCCTTTCGTAGATTTTCAGGAACCAGCCGGAGACTGCAGGCCATATGCCCCCATACAAAAACCTCGCCCGTTTCACTAGCAAACAAAACTCACCAGACCCACTTCTGGATGGCAGATTGCAGGAGCCACTTTGTACTATCAAACCAGCCCGACTTGGCACTGGTGCCACCTTGGGTCTGGGAGACATCCTGCGTATTGTAGATTTTTTGGAACCAGCCGGCCATTCCAGTCCATTGGCCCCGAGACACAAACCTCGGCCAATTTGGCAAAAAAACCTCACCTGCCCCACTTCTGGATGGCAGATTGCAGGAGCCACTTGGTACTATCAAACCAGCCCAACTTGGCACTGTTGCCACCATGGGTCTTGGAAACATCCTGCGTATCGTGGATTTTCAAGAGCTAGCCGGCCAGTAACAGACACATGCTGCCAAACAAAAACCACGGCCATTTTCCGTGGAAAACAAACTTACCTGCCCCACTTGTGCATGGCAGATTGCACGAGTATCTTGGTACTATCAAACCAGCCCGACTTGGCACTGGTGCCACTTTGGGTCTGGCAACAATCCTGCCTTTCGTAGATTTTCAGGAAACAGCTGGAGACTGCAGGCCATAGGCCCCCATACAACAACCTCGCCCGTTTCACTGGCAAACAAAACTCAGAAGGCTCTCATCTGGATGGCAGATTGCAGGAGCCACTTGGTACTATCAAAGCAGCCCGACTTGGCACTGGTGCCACCTTGGGTCTGGGAACCATCTTGCGTATCGTGGATTTTCAGGAGCCAGCCGGCCACTCCACGCCACAGTTAACAAAACACAAACCACAGCCCTTTTCTATGGCAAACAAAAGCCCGCTTCTGCTTGGCAGATTACACGAGCCACTTGGTACTATCAAACCAGCTTGACTTGGCACTGGTCACACCTTGGGTCTTGGAACCATCCAGCATACCGTTGATTTTTAGGAACCAGCCGGACACTCTAGGAAATAGACCCCAAACACAAACCACGGCCCTTTTTCCGGGCAAACAAAACTCACCTGCCCCACTTCTGGATGGCAGATTGCAGCAGGCACTTGGTACTATCAAAGCAGCCCGACTTGGCACTGGTGCCACCTTGGGTCTGGGAGTCATCCTGCGTATGGTGGATTGTCAGGAGCCAGCCGGCCACTCCCAGCCGCAGGCTCCAAAAATAAACCATGGCCCTTTTCTCTGGCAAACAAAAGTCAGGTGCCCCACTTCTGGATGGGAGATGGCACGAGCCACTTGGTACTATCAAACCAGCCCGACTTGGCCCTGGTGCCACCTTGTGTCTGGGAACCATTATGCGTATCGTCGATTTTCAGGAACCAGTGGCCACTGCAGGTAATTGGCCCCCAGACAAAAACCTCGGCTCGTTTGGAAAACAAAACTCACCTGCCCAATTTCTGCATGGGAGATAGTAGGAGCCACTTGTTACTATCAAAACAGCCCGACTTGCACTGGTGCCACCTTGGGCCTGGGAGACATCCTGTGTAGCGCGGATTTTGTAGAGTTAGCCGGCCAGTAACAGACACATGCTGCCAAACAAAAACCACGTCCATTTTCCCTGGCAAACAAACTCACCTGCCACACTTGTGCACGGCAGATTGCACGAGTATGTAGGTACTATCAAGCCCGCCCGGCTTGGCACTGGTGCCACCTTGGGACTGGTAACCATCCTGCGTGTGGTGGATTTTCAGGAGCCAGCAGGCCACTCCCAGCCACGGTCCACCAAACACAAACCACGGCCCTTTTCTCTGGCAAACAAAACTCAGCTGCCACTCTTCTGGATGGCAGATTGCAGGAGCCACTTGGTACTATCAAAACAGCCTGACTTGGCACTGGTGCCACCTTGGGTCTGGAAATCATCCTGCCTTTCGTAGATTTTCAGGAACCAGCCGGAGACTGCAGGCACTAGGCCCCCATACAAAAACCTCGCCAGTTTCACTAGCAAACAAAACTCACCAGACCCACTTCTGGATGGCAGATTGCAGGAGCCACTTGGTACTATCAAACCAGCCCGACTTGGCACTGGTGCCACCTTGTGTCTGGGAACCATTATGCGTATCGTAGATTTTCAGGAACCAACGGCCACTGCAGGTAATTGGCCCCCAGACAAAAACCTCGGCTCGTTTGGAAAACAAAACTCACCTGCCCAATTTCTGCATGGGAGATAGCAGGAGCCACTTGTTACTATCAAAACAGCCCGACTTGCACTGGTGCCACCTTGGGCCTGGGAGACATCCTGTGTAGCGCGGATTTTGTAGAGCTAGCCGGCCAGTAACAGACACATGCTGCCAAACAAAAACCACGTCCATTTTCCCTGGCAAACGAACTCACCTGCCACACTTGTGCACGGCAGATTGCACGAGTATGTAGGTACTATCAAGCCCGCCCGGCTTGGCACTGGTGCCACCTTGGGTCTCTTAACCATCCTGCGTGTGGTGGATTTTCAGGAGCCAGCAGGCCACTCCCAGCCACAGTGCACCAAACACAAACCACGGCCCTTTTCTCTGGCAAACAAAACTCAGCTGCCACTCTTCTGGATGGCAGATTGCAGGAGCCACTTAGTACTATCAAAACAGCCTGACTTGGCACTGGTGCCACCTTGGGTCTGGAAATCATCCTGCCTTTCGTAGATTTTCAGGAACCAGCCGGAGACTGCAGGCCATATGCCCCCATACAAAAACCTCGCCCGTTTCACTAGCAAACAAAACTCACCAGACCCACTTCTGGATGGCAGATTGCAGGAGCCACTTGGTACTATCAAACCAGCCCGACTTGGCACTGGTGCCACTTTGTGTCTGGGAACCATTATGCGTATCGTAGATTTTCTGGAACATGCCGGCCACTCCAGGTAATAGGGCCCAAACGCAAACCACGGCCCTTTTCCCTGGCAAACAAAACTCACCTGACCCACTTCTGGATGGCAGATTGCAGGTGCCACTTGTTACTATCAAACCAGCCCGACTTGGCACTGGTGCCACCTTGGGTCTGGGAGACATCCCGCGTATCGTAGATTTTTTGGAACCAGCCGGCCATTCCAGTCCATTGGCCCCGAGACACAAACCTCAGCCAATTTGGCAAAAAAAACTCACCTGCCCCACTTCTGGATGGCAGATTGCAGGAGCCACTTGGTACTATCAAACCAGCCCAACTTGGCACTGTTGCCACCATGGGTCTTGGAAACATCCTGCGTATCGTGGATTTTCAAGAGCTAGCCGGCCAGTAACAGACACATGCTGCCAAACAAAAACCACGGCCATTTTCCGTGGAAAACAAACTCACCTGCCCCACTTGTGCATGGCAGATTGCACGAGTATCTTGGTACTATCAAACCAGCCCGACTTGGCACTGGTGCCACTTTGGGTCTGGCAACAATCCTGCCTTTCGTAGATTTTCAGGAAACAGCTGGGGACTGCAGGCCATAGGCCCCCATACAGCAACCTCGCCCGTTTCACTGGCAAACAAAACTCAGAAGGCTCTCATCTGGATGGCAGATTGCAGGAGCCACTTGGTACTATCAAAGCAGCCCGACTTGGCACTGGTGCCACCTTGGGTCTGGGAACCATCTTGCGTATCGCGGATTTTCAGGAGCCAGCCGGCCACTCCACGCCACAGTTAACAAAACACAAACCACAGCCCTTTTCTATGGCAAACAAAAGCCCGCTTCTGCTTGGCAGATTACACGAGCCACTTGGTACTATCAAACCAGCTTGACTTGGCACTGGTCACACCTTGGGTCTTGGAACCATCCAGCATACCGTTGATTTTTAGGAACCAGCCGGACACTCTAGGAAATAGACCCCAAACACAAACCACGGCCCTTTTTCCGGGCAAACAAAACTCACCTGCCCCACTTCTGGATGGCAGATTGCAGCAGGCACTTGGTACTATCAAAGCAGCCCGACTTGGCACTGGTGCCACCTTGGGTCTGGGAGTCATCCTGCGTATGGTGGATTGTCAGGAGCCAGCCGGCCACTCCCAGCCGCAGGCTCCAAAAATAAACCATGGCCCTTTTCTCTGGCAAACAAAAGTCAGGTGCCCCACTTCTGGATGGGAGATGGCACGAGCCACTTGGTACTATCAAACCAGCCCGACTTGGCCCTGGTGCCACCTTGTGTCTGGGAACCATTATGCGTATCGTCGATTTTCAGGAACCAGTGGCCACTGCAGGTAATTGGCCCCCAGACAAAAACCTCGGCTCGTTTGGAAAACAAAACTCACCTGCCCAATTTCTGCATGGGAGATAGTAGGAGCCACTTGTTACTATCAAAACAGCCCGACTTGCACTGGTGCCACCTTGGGCCTGGGAGACATCCTGTGTAGCACGGATTTTGTAGAGTTAGCCGGCCAGTAACAGACACATGCTGCCAAACAAAAACCACGTCCATTTTCCCTGGCAAACGAACTCACCTGCCACACTTGTGCACGGCAGATTGCACGAGTATGTAGGTACTATCAAGCCCGCCCGGCTTGGCACTGGTGCCACCTTGGGACTGGTAACCATCCTGCGTATGGTGGATTTTCAGGAGCCAGCAGGCCACTCCCAGCCACGGTCCACCAAACACAAACCACGGCCCTTTTCTCTGGCAAACAAAACTCAGCTGCCACTCTTCTGGATGGCAGATTGCAGGAGCCACTTAGTACTATCAAAACAGCCTGACTTGGCACTGGTGCCACCTTGGGTCTGGAAATCATCCTGCCTTTCGTAGATTTTCAGGAACCAGCCGGAGACTGCAGGCCATAGGCCCCCATACAAAAACCTCGCCCGTTTCACTAGCAAACAAAACTCACCAGACCCACTTCTGGATGGCAGATTGCAGGAGCCACTTGGTACTATCAAACCAGCCCGACTTGGCACTGGTGCCACCTTGTGTCTGGGAACCATTATGCGTATCGTAGATTTTCAGGAACCAGCGGCCACTGCAGGTAATTGGCCCCCAGAAAAAAACCTCGGCTCGTTTGGAAAACAAAACTCACCTGCCCAATTTCTGCATGGGAGATAGCAGGAGCCACTTGTTACTATCAAAACAGCCCGACTTGCACTGGTGCCACCTTGGGCCTGGGAGACATCCTGTGTAGCGCGGATTTTGTAGAGCTAGCCGGCCAGTAACAGACACATGCTGCCAAACAAAAACCACGTCCATTTTCCCTGGCAAACGAACTCACCTGTCACACTTGTGCACGGCAGATTGCACAAGTATGTAGGTACTATCAAGCCCGCCCGGCTTGGCACTGGTGCCACCTTGGGTCTCTTAACCATCCTGCGTGTGGTGGATTTTCAGGAGCCAGCAGGCCACTCCCAGCCACAGTGCACCAAACACAAACCACGGCCCTTTTCTCTGGCAAACAAAATTCAGCTGCCACTCTTCTGGATGGCAGATTGCAGGAGCCACTTAGTACTATCAAAACAGCCTGACTTGGCACTGGTGCCACCTTGGGTCTGGAAATCATCCTGCCTTTCGTAGATTTTCAGGAACCAGCCGGAGACTGCAGGCCATATGCCCCCATACAAAAACCTCGCCCGTTTCACTAGCAAACAAAACTCACCAGACCCACTTCTGGATGGCAGATTGCAGGAGCCACTTGGTACTATCAAACCAGCCCGACTTGGCACTGGTGCCACTTTGTGTCTGGGAACCATTATGCGTATCGTAGATTTTCTGGAACATGCCGGCCACTCCAGGTAATAGGGCCCAAACGCAAACCACGGCCCTTTTCCCTGGCAAACAAAACTCACCTGACCCACTTCTGGATGGCAGATTGCAGGTGCCACTTGTTACTATCAAACCAGCCCGACTTGGCACTGGTGCCACCTTGGGTCTGGGAGACATCCCGCGTATCGTAGATTTTTTGGAACCAGCCGGCCATTCCAGTCCATTGGCCCCGAGACACAAACCTCAGCCAATTTGGCAAAAAAAACTCACCTGCCCCACTTCTGGATGGCAGATTGCAGGAGCCACTTGGTACTATCAAACCAGCCCAACTTGGCACTGTTGCCACCATGGGTCTTGGAAACATCCTGCGTATCGTGGATTTTCAAGAGCTAGCCGGCCAGTAACAGACACATGCTGCCAAACAAAAACCACGGCCATTTTCCGTGGAAAACAAACTCACCTGCCCCACTTGTGCATGGCAGATTGCACGAGTATCTTGGTACTATCAAACCAGCCCGACTTGGCACTGGTGCCACTTTGGGTCTGGCAACAATCCTGCCTTTCGTAGATTTTCAGGAAACAGCTGGGGACTGCAGGCCATAGGCCCCCATACAGCAACCTCGCCCGTTTCACTGGCAAACAAAACTCAGAAGGCTCTCATCTGGATGGCAGATTGCAGGAGCCACTTGGTACTATCAAAGCAGCCCGACTTGGCACTGGTGCCACCTTGGGTCTGGGAACCATCTTGCGTATCGCGGATTTTCAGGAGCCAGCCGGCCACTCCACGCCACAGTTAACAAAACACAAACCACAGCCCTTTTCTATGGCAAACAAAAGCCCGCTTCTGCTTGGCAGATTACACGAGCCACTTGGTACTATCAAACCAGCTTGACTTGGCACTGGTCACACCTTGGGTCTTGGAACCATCCAGCATACCGTTGATTTTTAGGAACCAGCCGGACACTCTAGGAAATAGACCCCAAACACAAACCACGGCCCTTTTTCCGGGCAAACAAAACTCACCTGCCCCACTTCTGGATGGCAGATTGCAGCAGGCACTTGGTACTATCAAAGCAGCCCGACTTGGCACTGGTGCCACCTTGGGTCTGGGAGTCATCCTGCGTATGGTGGATTGTCAGGAGCCAGCCGGCCACTCCCAGCCGCAGGCTCCAAAAATAAACCATGGCCCTTTTCTCTGGCAAACAAAAGTCAGGTGCCCCACTTCTGGATGGGAGATGGCACGAGCCACTTGGTACTATCAAACCAGCCCGACTTGGCCCTGGTGCCACCTTGTGTCTGGGAACCATTATGCGTATCGTCGATTTTCAGGAACCAGTGGCCACTGCAGGTAATTGGCCCCCAGACAAAAACCTCGGCTCGTTTGGAAAACAAAACTCACCTGCCCAATTTCTGCATGGGAGATAGTAGGAGCCACTTGTTACTATCAAAACAGCCCGACTTGCACTGGTGCCACCTTGGGCCTGGGAGACATCCTGTGTAGCGCGGATTTTGTAGAGTTAGCCGGCCAGTAACAGACACATGCTGCCAAACAAAAACCACGTCCATTTTCCCTGGCAAACGAACTCACCTGCCACACTTGTGCACGGCAGATTGCACGAGTATGTAGGTACTATCAAGCCCGCCCGGCTTGGCACTGGTGCCACCTTGGGACTGGTAACCATCCTGCGTATGGTGGATTTTCAGGAGCCAGCAGGCCACTCCCAGCCACGGTCCACCAAACACAAACCACGGCCCTTTTCTCTGGCAAACAAAACTCAGCTGCCACTCTTCTGGATGGCAGATTGCAGGAGCCACTTAGTACTATCAAAACAGCCTGACTTGGCACTGGTGCCACCTTGGGTCTGGAAATCATCCTGCCTTTCGTAGATTTTCAGGAACCAGCCGGAGACTGCAGGCCATAGGCCCCCATACAAAAACCTCGCCCGTTTCACTAGCAAACAAAACTCACCAGACCCACTTCTGGATGGCAGATTGCAGGAGCCACTTGGTACTATCAAACCAGCCCGACTTGGCACTGGTGCCACCTTGTGTCTGGGAACCATTATGCGTATCGTAGATTTTCAGGAACCAGCGGCCACTGCAGGTAATTGGCCCCCAGACAAAAACCTCGGCTCGTTTGGAAAACAAAACTCACCTGCCCAATTTCTGCATGGGAGATAGCAGGAGCCACTTGTTACTATCAAAACAGCCCGACTTGCACTGGTGCCACCTTGGGCCTGGGAGACATCCTGTGTAGCGCGGATTTTGTAGAGCTAGCCGGCCAGTAACAGACACATGCTGCCAAACAAAAACCACGTCCATTTTCCCTGGCAAACGAACTCACCTGTCACACTTGTGCACGGCAGATTGCACAAGTATGTAGGTACTATCAAGCCCGCCCGGCTTGGCACTGGTGCCACCTTGGGTCTCTTAACCATCCTGCGTGTGGTGGATTTTCAGGAGCCAGCAGGCCACTCCCAGCCACAGTGCACCAAACACAAACCACGGCCCTTTTCTCTGGCAAACAAAACTCAGCTGCCACTCTTCTGGATGGCAGATTGCAGGAGCCACTTAGTACTATCAAAACAGCCTGACTTGGCACTGGTGCCACCTTGGGTCTGGAAATCATCCTGCCTTTCGTAGATTTTCAGGAACCAGCCGGAGACTGCAGGCCATATGCCCCCATACAAAAACCTCGCCCGTTTCACTAGCAAACAAAACTCACCAGACCCACTTCTGGATGGCAGATTGCAGGAGCCACTTGGTACTATCAAACCAGCCCGACTTGGCACTGGTGCCACCTTGTGTCTGGGAACCATTATGCGTATCGTAGATTTTCTGGAACATGCCGGCCACTCCAGGTAATAGGGCCCAAACGCAAACCACGGCCCTTTTCCCTGGCAAACAAAACTCACCTGACCCACTTCTGGATGGCAGATTGCAGGTGCCACTTGTTACTATCAAACCAGCCCGACTTGGCACTGGTGCCACCTTGGGTCTGGGAGACATCCCGCGTATTGTAGATTTTTTGGAACCAGCCGGCCATTCCAGTCCATTGGCCCCGAGACACAAACCTCGGCCAATTTGGCAAAAAAACCTCACCTGCCCCACTTCTGGATGGCAGATTGCAGGAGCCACTTGGTACTATCAAACCAGCCCAACTTGGCACTGTTGCCACCATGGGTCTTGGAAACATCCTGCGTATCGTGGATTTTCAAGAGCTAGCCGGCCAGTAACAGACACATGCTGCCAAACAAAAACCACGGCCATTTTCCGTGGAAAACAAACTTACCTGCCCCACTTGTGCATGGCAGATTGCACGAGTATCTTGGTACTATCAAACCAGCCCGACTTGGCACTGGTGCCACTTTGGGTCTGGCAACAATCCTGCCTTTCGTAGATTTTCAGGAAACAGCTGGAGACTGCAGGCCATAGGCCCCCATACAACAACCTCGCCCGTTTCACTGGCAAACAAAACTCAGAAGGCTCTCATCTGGATGGCAGATTGCAGGAGCCACTTGGTACTATCAAAGCAGCCCGACTTGGCACTGGTGCCACCTTGGGTCTGGGAACCATCTTGCGTATCGCGGATTTTCAGGAGCCAGCCGGCCACTCCACGCCACAGTTAACAAAACACAAACCACAGCCCTTTTCTATGGCAAACAAAAGCCCGCTTCTGCTTGGCAGATTACACGAGCCACTTGGTACTATCAAACCAGCTTGACTTGGCACTGGTCACACCTTGGGTCTTGGAACCATCCAGCATACCGTTGATTTTTAGGAACCAGCCGGACACTCTAGGAAATAGACCCCAAACACAAACCACGGCCCTTTTTCCGGGCAAACAAAACTCACCTGCCCCACTTCTGGATGGCAGATTGCAGCAGGCACTTGGTACTATCAAAGCAGCCCGACTTGGCACTGGTGCCACCTTGGGTCTGGGAGTCATCCTGCGTATGGTGGATTGTCAGGAGCCAGCCGGCCACTCCCAGCCGCAGGCTCCAAAAATAAACCATGGCCCTTTTCTCTGGCAAACAAAAGTCAGGTGCCCCACTTCTGGATGGGAGATGGCACGAGCCACTTGGTACTATCAAACCAGCCCGACTTGGCCCTGGTGCCACCTTGTGTCTGGGAACCATTATGCGTATCGTCGATTTTCAGGAACCAGTGGCCACTGCAGGTAATTGGCCCCCAGACAAAAACCTCGGCTCGTTTGGAAAACAAAACTCACCTGCCCAATTTCTGCATGGGAGATAGTAGGAGCCACTTGTTACTATCAAAACAGCCCGACTTGCACTGGTGCCACCTTGGGCCTGGGAGACATCCTGTGTAGCGCGGATTTTGTAGAGTTAGCCGGCCAGTAACAGACACATGCTGCCAAACAAAAACCACGTCCATTTTCCCTGGCAAACGAACTCACCTGCCACACTTGTGCACGGCAGATTGCACGAGTATGTAGGTACTATGAATCCCGCCCGGCTTGGCACTGGTGCCACCTTGGGACTGGTAACCATCCTGCGTATGGTGGATTTTCAGGAGCCAGCAGGCCACTCCCAGCCACGGTCCACCAAACACAAACCACAGCCCTTTTCTCTGGCAAACAAAACTCAGCTGCCACTCTTCTGGATGGCAGATTGCAGGAGCCACTTAGTACTATCAAAACAGCCTGACTTGGCACTGGTGCCACCTTGGGTCTGGAAATCATCCTGCCTTTCGTAGATTTTCAGGAACCAGCCGGAGACTGCAGGCACTAGGCCCCCATACAAAAACCTCGCCAGTTTCACTAGCAAACAAAACTCACCAGACCCACTTCTGGATGGCAGATTGCAGGAGCCACTTGGTACTATCAAACCAGCCCGACTTGGCACTGGTGCCACCTTGTGTCTGGGAACCATTATGCGTATCGTAGATTTTCTGGAACACGCCGGCCACTCCAGGTAATAGGGCCCAAACGCAAACCACGGCCCTTTTCCCTGGCAAACAAAACTCACCTGACCCACTTCTGGATGGCAGATTGCAGCTGCCACTTCTTACTATCAAACCAGCCCGACTTGGCACTGGTGCCACCTTGGGTCTGGGAGACATCCCGCGTATCGTAGATTTTTTGGAACCAGCCGGCCATTCCAGTCCATTGGCCCCGAGACACAAACCTCGGCCAATTTGGCAAAAAAACCTCACCTGCCCCACTTCTGGATGGCAGATTGCAGGAGCCACTTGGTACTATCAAACCAGCCCAACTTGGCACTGTTGCCACCATGGGTCTTGGAAACATCCTGCGTATCGTGGATTTTCAAGAGCTAGCCGGCCAGTAACAGACACATGCTGCCAAACAAAAACCACAGCCATTTTCCGTGGAAAACAAACTCACCTGCCCCACTTGTGCATGGCAGATTGCACGAGTATCTTGGTACTATCAAACCAGCCCGACTTGGCACTGGTGCCACTTTGGGTCTGGCAACAATCCTGCCTTTCGTAGATTTTCAGGAAACAGCTGGGGACTGCAGGCCATAGGCCCCCATACAGCAACCTCGCCCGTTTCACTGGCAAACAAAACTCAGAAGGCTCTCATCTGGATGGCAGATTGCAGGAGCCACTTGGTACTATCAAAGCAGCCCGACTTGGCACTGGTGCCACCTTGGGTCTGGGAACCATCTTGCGTATCGCGGATTTTCAGGAGCCAGCCGGCCACTCCACGCCACAGTTAACAAAACACAAACCACAGCCCTTTTCTATGGCAAACAAAAGCCCGCTTCTGCTTGGCAGATTACACGAGCCACTTGGTACTATCAAACCAGCTTGACTTGGCACTGGTCACACCTTGGGTCTTGGAACCATCCAGCATACCGTTGATTTTTAGGAACCAGCCGGACACTCTAGGAAATAGACCCCAAACACAAACCACGGCCCTTTTTCCGGGCAAACAAAACTCACCTGCCCCACTTCTGGATGGCAGATTGCAGCAGGCACTTGGTACTATCAAAGCAGCCCGACTTGGCACTGGTGCCACCTTGGGTCTGGGAGTCATCCTGCGTATGGTGGATTGTCAGGAGCCAGCCGGCCACTCCCAGCCGCAGGCTCCAAAAATAAACCATGGCCCTTTTCTCTGGCAAACAAAAGTCAGGTGCCCCACTTCTGGATGGGAGATGGCACGAGCCACTTGGTACTATCAAACCAGCCCGACTTGGCCCTGGTGCCACCTTGTGTCTGGGAACCATTATGCGTATCGTCGATTTTCAGGAACCAGTGGCCACTGCAGGTAATTGGCCCCCAGACAAAAACCTCGGCTCGTTTGGAAAACAAAACTCACCTGCCCAATTTCTGCATGGGAGATAGTAGGAGCCACTTGTTACTATCAAAACAGCCCGACTTGCACTGGTGCCACCTTGGGCCTGGGAGACATCCTGTGTAGCGCGGATTTTGTAGAGTTAGCCGGCCAGTAACAGACACATGCTGCCAAACAAAAACCACGTCCATTTTCCCTGGCAAACGAACTCACCTGCCACACTTGTGCACGGCAGATTGCACGAGTATGTAGGTACTATCAAGCCCGCCCGGCTTGGCACTGGTGCCACCTTGGGTCTCTTAACCATCCTGCATGTGGTGGATTTTCAGGAGCCAGCAGGCCACTCCCAGCCACAGTGCACCAAACACAAACCACGGCCCTTTTCTCTGGCAAACAAAACTCAGCTGCCACTCTTCTGGATGGCAGATTGCAGGAGCCACTTGGTACTATCAAAGCAGCCCGACTTGGCACTGGTGCCACCTTGGGTCTGGGAACCATTATGCGTATCGTAGATTTTCTGGAACACGCCGGCCACTCCAGGTAATAGGGCGCAAACGCAAACCACGGCCCTTTACCCTGGCAAACAAAACTCACCTGACCCACTTCTGGATGGCAGATTGCAGGTGCCACTTGTTACTATCAAACCAGCCCGACTTGGCCCTTGTGCCACCTTGTGTCTGGGAACCATTATGCGTATCGTCGATTTTCAGGAACCAGTGGCCACTGCAGGTAATTGGCCCCCAGACAAAAACCTCGGCTCGTTTGGAAAACAAAACTCACCTGCCCAATTTCTGCATGGGAGATAGTAGGAGCCACTTGTTACTATCAAAACAGCCCGACTTGCACTGGTGCCACCTTGGGCCTGGGAGACATCCTGTGTAGCGCGGATTTTGTAGAGTTAGCCGGCCAGTAACAGACACATGCTGCCAAACAAAAACCACGTCCATTTTCCCTGGCAAACGAACTCACCTGCCACACTTGTGCA
Organism: Melospiza melodia melodia; assembly: GCF_035770615.1. NCBI lineage: Eukaryota > Metazoa > Chordata > Aves > Passeriformes > Passerellidae > Melospiza > Melospiza melodia. Next base: position 21,136,744 of record NC_086226.1, on the reverse strand, counting down.
CGGCAGATTGCACGAGTATGTAGGTACTATCAAGCCCGCCCGGCTTGGCACTGGTGCCACCTTGGGTCTCTTAACCATCCTGCATGTGGTGGATTTTCATGAGCCAGCAGGCCACTCCCAGCCACAGTGCACCAAACACAAACCACGGCCCTTTTCTCTGGCAAACAAAACTCAGCTGCCACTCTTCTGGATGGCAGATTGCAGGAGCCACTTAGTACTATCAAAACAGCCTGACTTGGCACTGGTGCCACCTTGGGTCTGGAAATCATCCTGCCTTTCGTAGATTTTCAGGAAACAGCCGGAGACTGCAGGCCATAGGCCCCCATACAAAAACCTCGCCCGTTTCACTAGCAAACAAAACTCACCAGACCCACTTCTGGATGGCAGATTGCAGGAGCCACTTGGTACTATCAAACCAGCCCGACTTGGCACTGGTGCCACCTTGTGTCTGGGAACCATTATGCGTATCGTAGATTTTCTGGAACACGCCGGCCACTCCAGGTAATAGGGCCCAAACGCAAACCACGGCCCTTTACCCTGGCAAACAAAACTCACCTGACCCACTTCTGGATGGCAGATTGCAGGTGCCACTTCTTACTATCAAACCAGCCCGACTTGGCACTGGTGCCACCTTGGGTCTGGGAGACATCCCGCGTATTGTAGATTTTTTGGAACCAGCCGGCCATTCCAGTCCATTGGCCCCGAGACACAAACCTCGGCCAATTTGGCAAAAAAACCTCACCTGCCCCACTTCTGGATGGCAGATTGCAGGAGCCACTTGGTACTATCAAACCAGCCCAACTTGGCACTGTTGCCACCATGGGTCTTGGAAACATCCTGCGTATCGTGGATTTTCAAGAGCTAGCCGGCCAGTAACAGACACATGCTGCCAAACAAAAACCACGGCCATTTTCCGTGGAAAACAAACTTACCTGCCCCACTTGTGCATGGCAGATTGCACGAGTATCTTGGTACTATCAAACCAGCCCGACTTGGCACTGGTGCCACTTTGGGTCTGGCAACAATCCTGCCTTTCGTAGATTTTCAGGAAACAGCTGGAGACTGCAGGCCATAGGCCCCCATACAACAACCTCGCCCGTTTCACTGGCAAACAAAACTCAGAAGGCTCTCATCTGGATGGCAGATTGCAGGAGCCACTTGGTACTATCAAAGCAGCCCGACTTGGCACTGGTGCCACCTTGGGTCTGGGAACCATCTTGCGTATCGCGGATTTTCAGGAGCCAGCCGGCCACTCCACGCCACAGTTAACAAAACACAAACCACAGCCCTTTTCTATGGCAAACAAAAGCCCGCTTCTGCTTGGCAGATTACACGAGCCACTTGGTACTATCAAACCAGCTTGACTTGGCACTGGTCACACCTTGGGTCTTGGAACCATCCAGCATACCGTTGATTTTTAGGAACCAGCCGGACACTCTAGGAAATAGACCCCAAACACAAACCACGGCCCTTTTTCCGGGCAAACAAAACTCACCTGCCCCACTTCTGGATGGCAGATTGCAGCAGGCACTTGGTACTATCAAAGCAGCCCGACTTGGCACTGGTGCCACCTTGGGTCTGGGAGTCATCCTGCGTATGGTGGATTGTCAGGAGCCAGCCGGCCACTCCCAGCCGCAGGCTCCAAAAATAAACCATGGCCCTTTTCTCTGGCAAACAAAAGTCAGGTGCCCCACTTCTGGATGGGAGATGGCACGAGCCACTTGGTACTATCAAACCAGCCCGACTTGGCCCTGGTGCCACCTTGTGTCTGGGAACCATTATGCGTATCGTCGATTTTCAGGAACCAGTGGCCACTGCAGGTAATTGGCCCCCAGACAAAAACCTCGGCTCGTTTGGAAAACAAAACTCACCTGCCCAATTTCTGCATGGGAGATAGTAGGAGCCACTTGTTACTATCAAAACAGCCCGACTTGCACTGGTGCCACCTTGGGCCTGGGAGACATCCTGTGTAGCGCGGATTTTGTAGAGTTAGCCGGCCAGTAACAGACACATGCTGCCAAACAAAAACCACGTCCATTTTCCCTGGCAAACGAACTCACCTGCCACACTTGTGCACGGCAGATTGCACGAGTATATGTAGGTACTATCAAGCCCGCCCGGCTTGGCACTGGTGCCACCTTGGGTCTCTTAACCATCCTGCGTATGGTGGATTTTCAGGAGCCAGCAGGCCACTCCCAGCCACGGTCCACCAAACACAAACCACGGCCCTTTTCTCTGGCAAACAAAACTCAGCTGCCACTCTTCTGGATGGCAGATTGCAGGAGCCACTTAGTACTATCAAAACAGCCTGACTTGGCACTGGTGCCACCTTGGGTCTGGAAATCATCCTGCCTTTCGTAGATTTTCAGGAACCAGCCGGAGACTGCAGGCACTAGGCCCCCATACAAAAACCTCGCCCGTTTCACTAGCAAACAAAACTCACCAGACCCACTTCTGGATGGCAGATTGCAGGAGCCACTTGGTACTATCAAACCAGCCCGACTTGGCACTGGTGCCACCTTGTGTCTGGGAACCATTATGCGTATCGTAGATTTTCAGGAACCAGCGGCCACTGCAGGTAATTGGCCCCCAGACAAAAACCTCGGCTCGTTTGGAAAACAAAACTCACCTGCCCAATTTCTGCATGGGAGATAGCAGGAGCCACTTGTTACTATCAAAACAGCCCGACTTGCACTGGTGCCACCTTGGGCCTGGGAGACATCCTGTGTAGCGCGGATTTTGTAGAGCTAGCCGGCCAGTAACAGACACATGCTGCCAAACAAAAACCACGTCCATTTTCCCTGGCAAACGAACTCACCTGCCACACTTGTGCACGGCAGATTGCACGAGTATGTAGGTACTATCAAGCCCGCCCGGCTTGGCACTGGTGCCACCTTGGGTCTCTTAACCATCCTGCGTGTGGTGGATTTTCAGGAGCCAGCAGGCCACTCCCAGCCACAGTGCACCAAACACAAACCACGGCCCTTTTCTCTGGCAAACAAAACTCAGCTGCCACTCTTCTGGATGGCAGATTGCAGGAGCCACTTAGTACTATCAAAACAGCCTGACTTGGCACTGGTGCCACCTTGGGTCTGGAAATCATCCTGCCTTTCGTAGATTTTCAGGAACCAGCCGGAGACTGCAGGCCATATGCCCCCATACAAAAACCTCGCCAGTTTCACTAGCAAACAAAACTCACCAGACCCACTTCTGGATGGCAGATTGCAGGAGCCACTTGGTACTGTCAAACCAGCCCGACTTGGCACTGGTGCCACCTTGTGTCTGGGAACCATTATGCGTATCGTAGATTTTCTGGAACACGCCGGCCACTCCAGGTAATAGGGCCCAAACGCAAACCACGGCCCTTTTCCCTGGCAAACAAAACTCACCTGACCCACTTCTGGATGGCAGATTGCAGGTGCCACTTCTTACTATCAAACCAGCCCGACTTGGCACTGGTGCCACCTTGGGTCTGGGAGACATCCCGCGTATCGTAGATTTTTTGGAACCAGCCGGCCATTCCAGTCCATTGGCCCCGAGACACAAACCTCGGCCAATTTGGCAAAAAAAACTCACCTGCCCCACTTCTGGATGGCAGATTGCAGGAGCCACTTGGTACTATCAAACCAGCCCAACTTGGCACTGTTGCCACCATGGGTCTTGGAAACATCCTGCGTATCGTGGATTTTCAAGAGCTAGCCGGCCAGTAACAGACACATGCTGCCAAACAAAAACCACGGCCATTTTCCGTGGAAAACAAACTTACCTGCCCCACTTGTGCATGGCAGATTGCACGAGTATCTTGGTACTATCAAACCAGCCCGACTTGGCACTGGTGCCACTTTGGGTCTGGCAACAATCCTGCCTTTCGTAGATTTTCAGGAAACAGCTGGGGACTGCAGGCCATAGGCCCCCATACAGCAACCTCGCCCGTTTCACTGGCAAACAAAACTCAGAAGGCTCTCATCTGGATGGCAGATTGCAGGAGCCACTTGGTACTATCAAAGCAGCCCGACTTGGCACTGGTGCCACCTTGGGTCTGGGAACCATCTTGCGTATCGCGGATTTTCAGGAGCCAGCCGGCCACTCCACGCCACAGTTAACAAAACACAAACCACAGCCCTTTTCTATGGCAAACAAAAGCCCGCTTCTGCTTGGCAGATTACACGAGCCACTTGGTACTATCAAACCAGCTTGACTTGGCACTGGTCACACCTTGGGTCTTGGAACCATCCAGCATACCGTTGATTTTTAGGAACCAGCCGGCCACTCTAGGAAATAGAACCCAAACACAAACCACGGCCCTTTTTCCGGGCAAACAAACTCACCTGCCCCACTTCTGGATGGGAGATGGCACGAGCCACTTGGTACTATCAAACCAGCCCGACTTGGCCCTGGTGCCACCTTGTGTCTGGGAACCATTATGCGTATCGTCGATTTTCAGGAACCAGTGGCCACTGCAGGTAATTGGCCCCCAGACAAAACCTCGGCTCGTTTGGAAAACAAAACTCACCTGCCCAATTTCTGCATGGGAGGTAGTAGGAGCCACTTGTTACTATCAAAACAGCCCGACTTGCACTGGTGCCACCTTGGGCCTGGGAGACATCCTGTGTAGCGCGGATTTTGTAGAGTTAGCCGGCCAGTAACAGACACATGCTGCCAAACAAAAACCACGTCCATTTTCCCTGGCAAACGAACTCACCTGCCACACTTGTGCACGGCAGATTGCACGAGTATGTAGGTACTATCAAGCCCGCCCGGCTTGGCACTGGTGCCACCTTGGGACTGGTAACCATCCTGCGTGTGGTGGATTTTCAGGAGCCAGCAGGCCACTCCCAGCCACGGTCCACCAAACACAAACCACGGCCCTTTTCTCTGGCAAACAAAACTCAGCTGCCACTCTTCTGGATGGCAGATTGCAGGAGCCACTTAGTACTATCAAAACAGCCTGACTTGGCACTGGTGCCACCTTGGGTCTGGAAATCATCCTGCCTTTCGTAGATTTTCAGGAACCAGCCGGAGACTGCAGGCACTAGGCCCCCATACAAAATCCTCGCCAGTTTCACTAGCAAACAAAACTCACCAGACCCACTTCTGGATGGCAGATTGCAGGAGCCACTTGGTACTATCAAACCAGCCCGACTTGGCACTGGTGCCACCTTGTGTCTGGGAACCATTATGCATATCGTAGATTTTCAGGAACCAGCGGCCACTGCAGGTAATTGGCCCCCAGACAAAAACCTCGGCTCGTTTGGAAAACAAAACTCACCTGCCCAATCTCTGCATGGGAGATAGCAGGAGCCACTTGTTACTATCAAAACAGCCCGACTTGCACTGGTGCCACCTTGGGCCTGGGAGACATCCTGTGTAGCGCGGATTTTGTAGAGCTAGCCGGCCAGTAACAGACACATGCTGCCAAACAAAAACCACGTCCATTTTCCCTGGCAAACGAACTCACCTGCCACACTTGTGCACGGCAGATTGCACGAGTATGTAGGTACTATCAAGCCCGCCCGGCTTGGCACTTGTGCCACCTTGGGTCTCTTAACCATCCTGCGTGTGGTGGATTTTCAGGAGCCAGCAGGCCACTCCCAGCCACAGTGCACCAAACACAAACCACGGCCCTTTTCTCTGGCAAACAAAACTCAGCTGCCACTCTTCTGGATGGCAGATTGCAGGAGCCACTTAGTACTATCAAAACAGCCTGACTTGGCACTGGTGCCACCTTGGGTCTGGAAATCATCCTGCCTTTCGTAGATTTTCAGGAAACAGCCGGAGACTGCAGGCCATAGGCCCCCATACAAAATCCTCGCCCGTTTCACTAGCAAACAAAACTCACCAGACCCACTTCTGGATGGCAGATTGCAGGAGCCACTTGGTACTATCAAACCAGCCCGACTTGGCACTGGTGCCACCTTGTGTCTGGGAACCATTATGCGTATCGTAGATTTTCTGGAACACACCGGCCACTCCAGGTAATAGGGCCCAAACGCAAACCACGGCCCTTTTCCCTGGCAAACAAAACTCACCTGACCCACTTCTGGATGGCAGATTGCAGGTGCCACTTCTTACTATCAAACCAGCCCGACTTGGCACTGGTGCCACCTTGGGTCTGGGAGACATCCCGCGTATTGTAGATTTTTTGGAACCAGCCGGCCATTCCAGTCCATTGGCCCCGAGACACAAACCTCGGCCAATTTGGCAAAAAAACCTCACCTGCCCCACTTCTGGATGGCAGATTGCAGGAGCCACTTGGTACTATCAAACCAGCCCAACTTGGCACTGTTGCCACCATGGGTCTTGGAAACATCCTGCGTATCGTGGATTTTCAAGAGCTAGCCGGCCAGTAACAGACACATGCTGCCAAACAAAAACCACGGCCATTTTCCGTGGAAAACAAACTTACCTGCCCCACTTGTGCATGTCAGATTGCACGAGTATCTTGGTACTATCAAACCAGCCCGACTTGGCACTGGTGCCACTTTGGGTCTGGCAACAATCCTGCCTTTCGTAGATTTTCAGGAAACAGCTGGAGACTGCAGGCCATAGGCCCCCATACAACAACCTCGCCCGTTTCACTGGCAAACAAAACTCAGAAGGCTCTCATCTGGATGGCAGATTGCAGGAGCCACTTGGTACTATCAAAGCAGCCCGACTTGGCACTGGTGCCACCTTGGGTCTGGGAACCATCTTGCGTATCGCGGATTTTCAGGAGCCAGCCGGCCACTCCACGCCACAGTTAACAAAACACAAACCACAGCCCTTTTCTATGGCAAACAAAAGCCCGCTTCTGCTTGGCAGATTACACGAGCCACTTGGTACTATCAAACCAGCTTGACTTGGCACTGGTCACACCTTGGGTCTTGGAACCATCCAGCATACCGTTGATTTTTAGGAACCAGCCGGACACTCTAGGAAATAGACCCCAAACACAAACCACGGCCCTTTTTCCGGGCAAACAAAACTCACCTGCCCCACTTCTGGATGGCAGATTGCAGCAGGCACTTGGTACTATCAAAGCAGCCCGACTTGGCACTGGTGCCACCTTGGGTCTGGGAGTCATCCTGCGTATGGTGGATTGTCAGGAGCCAGCCGGCCACTCCCAGCCGCAGGCTCCAAAAATAAACCATGGCCCTTTTCTCTGGCAAACAAAAGTCAGGTGCCCCACTTCTGGATGGGAGATGGCACGAGCCACTTGGTACTATCAAACCAGCCCGACTTGGCCCTGGTGCCACCTTGTGTCTGGGAACCATTATGCGTATCGTCGATTTTCAGGAACCAGTGGCCACTGCAGGTAATTGGCCCCCAGACAAAAACCTCGGCTCGTTTGGAAAACAAAACTCACCTGCCCAATTTCTGCATGGGAGATAGTAGGAGCCACTTGTTACTATCAAAACAGCCCGACTTGCACTGGTGCCACCTTGGGCCTGGGAGACATCCTGTGTAGCGCGGATTTTGTAGAGTTAGCCGGCCAGTAACAGACACATGCTGCCAAACAAAAACCACGTCCATTTTCCCTGGCAAACAAACTCACCTGCCACACTTGTGCACGGCAGATTGCACGAGTATATGTAGGTACTATCAAGCCCGCCCGGCTTGGCACTGGTGCCACCTTGGGACTGGTAACCATCCTGCGTATGGTGGATTTTCAGGAGCCAGCAGGCCACTCCCAGCCACGGTCCACCAAACACAAACCACGGCCCTTTTCTCTGGCAAACAAAACTCAGCTGCCACTCTTCTGGATGGCAGATTGCAGGAGCCACTTAGTACTATCAAAACAGCCTGACTTGGCACTGGTGCCACCTTGAGTCTGGAAATCATCCTGCCTTTCGTAGATTTTCAGGAACCAGCCGGAGACTGCAGGCACTAGGCCCCCATACAAAAACCTCGCCAGTTTCACTAGCAAACAAAACTCACCAGACCCACTTCTGGATGGCAGATTGCAGGAGCCACTTGGTACTATCAAACCAGCCCGACTTGGCACTGGTGCCACCTTGTGTCTGGGAACCATTATGCGTATCGTAGATTTTCAGGAACCAGCGGCCACTGCAGGTAATTGGCCCCCAGACAAAAACCTCGGCTCGTTTGGAAAACAAAACTCACCTGCCCAATTTCTGCATGGGAGATAGCAGGAGCCACTTGTTACTATCAAAACAGCCCGACTTGCACTGGTGCCACCTTGGGCCTGGGAGACATCCTGTGTAGCGCGGATTTTGTAGAGCTAGCCGGCCAGTAACAGACACATGCTGCCAAACAAAAACCACGTCCATTTTCCCTGGCAAACGAACTCACCTGCCACACTTGTGCACGGCAGATTGCACGAGTATGTAGGTACTATCAAGCCCGCCCGGCTTGGCACTGGTGCCACCTTGGGTCTCTTAACCATCCTGCGTGTGGTGGATTTTCAGGAGCCAGCAGGCCACTCCCAGCCACAGTGCACCAAACACAAACCACGGCCCTTTTCTCTGGCAAACAAAATTCAGCTGCCACTCTTCTGGATGGCAGATTGCAGGAGCCACTTAGTACTATCAAAACAGCCTGACTTGGCACTGGTGCCACCTTGGGTCTGGAAATCATCCTGCCTTTCGTAGATTTTCAGGAACCAGCCGGAGACTGCAGGCCATATGCCCCCATACAAAAACCTCGCCCGTTTCACTAGCAAACAAAACTCACCAGACCCACTTCTGGATGGCAGATTGCAGGAGCCACTTGGTACTATCAAACCAGCCCAACTTGGCACTGTTGCCACCATGGGTCTTGGAAACATCCTGCGTATCGTGGATTTTCAAGAGCTAGCCGGCCAGTAACAGACACATGCTGCCAAACAAAAACCACGGCCATTTTCCGTGGAAAACAAACTTACCTGCCCCACTTGTGCATGGCAGATTGCACGAGTATCTTGGTACTATCAAACCAGCCCGACTTGGCACTGGTGCCACTTTGGGTCTGGCAACAATCCTGCCTTTCGTAGATTTTCAGGAAACAGCTGGGGACTGCAGGCCATAGGCCCCCATACAGCAACCTCGCCCGTTTCACTGGCAAACAAAACTCAGAAGGCTCTCATCTGGATGGCAGATTGCAGGAGCCACTTGGTACTATCAAAGCAGCCCGACTTGGCACTGGTGCCACCTTGGGTCTGGGAACCATCTTGCGTATCGCGGATTTTCAGGAGCCAGCCGGCCACTCCACGCCACAGTTAACAAAACACAAACCACAGCCCTTTTCTATGGCAAACAAAAGCCCGCTTCTGCTTGGCAGATTACACGAGCCACTTGGTACTATCAAACCAGCTTGACTTGGCACTGGTCACACCTTGGGTCTTGGAACCATCCAGCATACCGTTGATTTTTAGGAACCAGCCGGCCACTCTAGGAAATAGACCCCAAACACAAACCACGGCCCTTTTTCCGGGCAAACAAAACTCACCTGCCCCACTTCTGGATGGCAGATTGCAGCAGGCACTTGGTACTATCAAAGCAGCCCGACTTGGCACTGGTGCCACCTTGGGTCTGGGAGTCATCCTGCGTATGGTGGATTGTCAGGAGCCAGCCGGCCACTCCCAGCCGCAGGCTCCAAAAATAAACCATGGCCCTTTTCTCTGGCAAACAAAAGTCAGGTGCCCCACTTCTGGATGGGAGATGGCACGAGCCACTTGGTACTATCAAACCAGCCCGACTTGGCCCTGGTGCCACCTTGTGTCTGGGAACCATTATGCGTATCGTCGATTTTCAGGAACCAGTGGCCACTGCAGGTAATTGGCCCCCAGACAAAAACCTCGGCTCGTTTGGAAAACAAAACTCACCTGCCCAATTTCTGCATGGGAGATAGTAGGAGCCACTTGTTACTATCAAAACAGCCCGACTTGCACTGGTGCCACCTTGGGCCTGGGAGACATCCTGTGTAGCGCGGATTTTGTAGAGTTAGCCGGCCAGTAACAGACACATGCTGCCAAACAAAAACCACGTCCATTTTCCCTGGCAAACGAACTCACCTGCCACACTTGTGCACGGCAGATTGCACGAGTATATGTAGGTACTATCAAGCCCGCCCGGCTTGGCACTGGTGCCACCTTGGGACTGGTAACCATCCTGCGTATGGTGGATTTTCAGGAGCCAGCAGGCCACTCCCAGCCACGGTCCACCAAACACAAACCACGGCCCTTTTCTCTGGCAAACAAAACTCAGCTGCCACTCTTCTGGATGGCAGATTGCAGGAGCCACTTAGTACTATCAAAACAGCCTGACTTGGCACTGGTGCCACCTTGGGTCTGGAAATCATCCTGCCTTTCGTAGATTTTCAGGAACCAGCCGGAGACTGCAGGCACTAGGCCCCCATACAAAAACCTCGCCAGTTTCACTAGCAAACAAAACTCACCAGACCCACTTCTGGATGGCAGATTGCAGGAGCCACTTGGTACTATCAAACCAGCCCGACTTGGCACTGGTGCCACCTTGTGTCTGGGAACCATTATGCGTATCGTAGATTTTCAGGAACCAGCGGCCACTGCAGGTAATTGGCCCCCAGACAAGAACCTCGGCTCGTTTGGAAAACAAAACTCACCTGCCCAATTTCTGCATGGGAGATAGCAGGAGCCACTTGTTACTATCAAAACAGCCCGACTTGCACTGGTGCCACCTTGGGCCTGGGAGACATCCTGTGTAGCGCGGATTTTGTAGAGCTAGCCGGCCAGTAACAGACACATGCTGCCAAACAAAAACCACGTCCATTTTCCCTGGCAAACGAACTCACCTGCCACACTTGTGCACGGCAGATTGCACGAGTATGTAGGTACTATCAAGCCCGCCCGGCTTGGCACTGGTGCCACCTTGGGTCTCTTAACCATCCTGCGTGTGGTGGATTTTCAGGAGCCAGCAGGCCACTCCCAGCCACAGTGCACCAAACACAAACCACGGCCCTTTTCTCTGGCAAACAAAATTCAGCTGCCACTCTTCTGGATGGCAGATTGCAGGAGCCACTTAGTACTATCAAAACAGCCTGACTTGGCACTGGTGCCACCTTGGGTCTGGAAATCATCCTGCCTTTCGTAGATTTTCAGGAACCAGCCGGAGACTGCAGGCCATATGCCCCCATACAAAAACCTCGCCCGTTTCACTAGCAAACAAAACTCACCAGACCCACTTCTGGATGGCAGATTGCAGGAGCCACTTGGTACTATCAAACCAGCCCGACTTGGCACTGGTGCCACCTTGTGTCTGGGAACCATTATGCGTATCGTAGATTTTCTGGAACACGCCGGCCACTCCAGGTAATAGGGCCCAAACGCAAACCACGGCCCTTTTCCCTGGCAAACAAAACTCACCTGACCCACTTCTGGATGGCAGATTGCAGGTGCCACTTGTTACTATCAAACCAGCCCGACTTGGCACTGGTGCCACCTTGGGTCTGGGAGACATCCCGCGTATCGTAGATTTTTTGGAACCAGCCGGCCATTCCAGTCCATTGGCCCCGAGACACAAACCTCGGCCAATTTGGCAAAAAAAACTCACCTGCCCCACTTCTGGATGGCAGATTGCAGGAGCCACTTGGTACTATCAAACCAGCCCAACTTGGCACTGTTGCCACCATGGGTCTTGGAAACATCCTGCGTATCGTGGATTTTCAAGAGCTAGCCGGCCAGTAACAGACACATGCTGCCAAACAAAAACCACGGCCATTTTCCGTGGAAAACAAACTTACCTGCCCCACTTGTGCATGGCAGATTGCACGAGTATCTTGGTACTATCAAACCAGCCCGACTTGGCACTGGTGCCACTTTGGGTCTGGCAACAATCCTGCCTTTCGTAGATTTTCAGGAAACAGCTGGGGACTGCAGGCCATAGGCCCCCATACAGCAACCTCGCCCGTTTCACTGGCAAACAAAACTCAGAAGGCTCTCATCTGGATGGCAGATTGCAGGAGCCACTTGGTACTATCAAAGCAGCCCGACTTGGCACTGGTGCCACCTTGGGTCTGGGAACCATCTTGCGTATCGCGGATTTTCAGGAGCCAGCCGGCCACTCCACGCCACAGTTAACAAAACACAAACCACAGCCCTTTTCTATGGCAAACAAAAGCCCGCTTCTGCTTGGCAGATTACACGAGCCACTTGGTACTATCAAACCAGCTTGACTTGGCACTGGTCACACCTTGGGTCTTGGAACCATCCAGCATACCGTTGATTTTTAGGAACCAGCCGGCCACTCTAGGAAATAGACCCCAAACACAAACCACGGCCCTTTTTCCGGGCAAACAAAACTCACCTGCCCCACTTCTGGATGGCAGATTGCAGCAGGCACTTGGTACTATCAAAGCAGCCCGACTTGGCACTGGTGCCACCTTGGGTCTGGGAGTCATCCTGCGTATGGTGGATTGTCAGGAGCCAGCCGGCCACTCCCAGCCGCAGGCTCCAAAAATAAACCATGGCCCTTTTCTCTGGCAAACAAAAGTCAGGTGCCCCACTTCTGGATGGGAGATGGCACGAGCCACTTGGTACTATCAAACCAGCCCGACTTGGCCCTGGTGCCACCTTGTGTCTGGGAACCATTATGCGTATCGTCGATTTTCAGGAACCAGTGGCCACTGCAGGTAATTGGCCCCCAGACAAAAACCTCGGCTCGTTTGGAAAACAAAACTCACCTGCCCAATTTCTGCATGGGAGATAGTAGGAGCCACTTGTTACTATCAAAACAGCCCGACTTGCACTGGTGCCACCTTGGGCCTGGGAGACATCCTGTGTAGCGCGGATTTTGTAGAGTTAGCCGGCCAGTAACAGACACATGCTGCCAAACAAAAACCACGTCCATTTTCCCTGGCAAACGAACTCACCTGCCACACTTGTGCACGGCAGATTGCACGAGTATGTAGGTACTATCAAGCCCGCCCGGCTTGGCACTGGTGCCACCTTGGGACTGGTAACCATCCTGCGTATGGTGGATTTTCAGGAGCCAGCAGGCCACTCCCAGCCACGGTCCACCAAACACAAACCACGGCCCTTTTCTCTGGCAAACAAAACTCAGCTGCCACTCTTCTGGATGGCAGATTGCAGGAGCCACTTAGTACTATCTAAACAGCCTGACTTGGCACTGGTGCCACCTTGGGTCTGGAAATCATCCTGCCTTTCGTAGATTTTCAGGAACCAGCCGGAGACTGCAGGCACTAGGCCCCCATACAAAAACCTCGCCCGTTTCACTAGCAAACAAAACTCACCAGACCCACTTCTGGATGGCAGATTGCAGGAGCCACTTGGTACTATCAAACCAGCCCGACTTGGCACTGGTGCCACCTTGGGTCTGGGAGTCATCCTGCGTATGGTGGATTGTCAGGAGCCAGCCGGCCACTCCCAGCCGCAGGCTCCAAAAATAAACCATGGCCCTTTTCTCTGGCAAACAAAAGTCAGGTGCCCCACTTCTGGATGGGAGATGGCACGAGCCACTTGGTACTATCAAACCAGCCCGACTTGGCCCTGGTGCCACCTTGTGTCTGGGAACCATTATGCGTATCGTCGATTTTCAGGAACCAGTGGCCACTGCAGGTAATTGGCCCCCAGACAAAAACCTCGGCTCGTTTGGAAAACAAAACTCACCTGCCCAATTTCTGCATGGGAGATAGTAGGAGCCACTTGTTACTATCAAAACAGCCCGACTTGCACTGGTGCCACCTTGGGCCTGGGAGACATCCTGTGTAGCGCGGATTTTGTAGAGCTAGCCGGCCAGTAACAGACACATGCTGCCAAACAAAAACCACGTCCATTTTCCCTGGCAAACGAACTCACCTGCCACACTTGTGCACGGCAGATTGCACGAGTATGTAGGTACTATCAAGCCCGCCCGGCTTGGCACTGGTGCCACCTTGGGACTGGTAACCATCCTGCGTATGGTGGATTTTCAGGAGCCAGCAGGCCACTCCCAGCCACAGTGCACCAAACACAAACCACGGCCCTTTTCTCTGGCAAACAAAACTCAGCTGCCACTCTTCTGGATGGCAGATTGCAGGAGCCACTTAGTACTATCAAAACAGCCTGACTTGGCACTGGTGCCACCTTGGGTCTGGAAATCATCCTGCCTTTCGTAGATTTTCAGGAACCAGCCGGAGACTGCAGGCCATATGCCCCCATACAAAAACCTCGCCCGTTTCACTAGCAAACAAAACTCACCAGACCCACTTCTGGATGGCAGATTGCAGGAGCCACTTGGTACTATCAAACCAGCCCGACTTGGCACTGGTGCCACCTTGTGTCTGGGAACCATTATGCATATCGTAGATTTTCAGGAACCAGCGGGCACTGCAGGTAATTGGTCCCCAGACAAAAACCTCGGCTCGTTTGGAAAACAAAACTCACCTGCCCAATCTCTGCATGGGAGATAGCAGGAGCCACTTGTTACTATCAAAACAGCCCGACTTGCACTGGTGCCACCTTGGGCCTGGGAGACATCCTGTGTAGCGCGGATTTTGTAGAGCTAGCCGGCCAGTAACAGACACATGCTGCCAAACAAAAACCACGTCCATTTTCCCTGGCAAACAAACTCACCTGCCACACTTGTGCACGGCAGATTGCACAACTATGTAGGTACTATCAAGCCCGCCCGTCTTGGCACTGGTGCCACCTTGGGACTGGTAACCATCCTGCGTATGGTGGATTTTCAGGAGCCAGCAGGCCACTCCCAGCCACAGTGCACCAAACACAAACCACGGCCCTTTTCTCTGGCAAACAAAACTCAGCTGCCACTCTTCTGGATGGCAGATTGCAGGAGCCACTTAGTACTATCAAAACAGCCTGACTTGGCACTGGTGCCACCTTGGGTCTGGAAATCATCCTGCCTTTCGTAGATTTTCAGGAAACAGCCGGAGACTGCAGGCCATAGGCCCCCATACAAAATCCTCGCCCGTTTCACTAGCAAACAAAACTCACCAGACCCACTTCTGGATGGCAGATTGCAGGAGCCACTTGGTACTATCAAACAAGCCCGACTTGGCACTGGTGCCACCTTGTGTCTGGGAACCATTATGCGTATCGTAGATTTTCTGGAACACACCGGCCACTCCAGGTAATAGGGCCCAAACGCAAACCACGGCCCTTTTCCCTGGCAAACAAAACTCACCTGACCCACTTCTGGATGGCAGATTGCAGGTGCCACTTCTTACTATCAAACCAGCCCGACTTGGCACTGGTGCCACCTTGGGTCTGGGAGACATCCCGCGTATTGTAGATTTTTTGGAACCAGCCGGCCATTCCAGTCCATTGGCCCCGAGACACAAACCTCGGCCAATTTGGCAAAAAAAACTCACCTGCCCCACTTCTGGATGGCAGATTGCAGGAGCCACTTGGTACTATCAAACCAGCCCAACTTGGCACTGTTGCCACCATGGGTCTTGGAAACATCCTGCGTATCGTGGATTTTCAAGAGCTAGCCAGCCAGTAACAGACACATGCTGCCAAACAAAAACCACGGCCATTTTCCGTGGAAAACAAACTTACCTGCCCCACTTGTGCATGGCAGATTGCACGAGTATCTTGGTACTATCAAACCAGCCCGACTTGGCACTGGTGCCACTTTGGGTCTGGCAACAATCCTGCCTTTCGTAGATTTTCAGGAAACAGCTGGAGACTGCAGGCCATAGGCCCCCATACAGCAACCTCGCCCGTTTCACTGGCAAACAAAACTCAGAAGGCTCTCATCTGGATGGCAGATTGCAGGAGCCACTTGGTACTATCAAAGCAGCCCGACTTGGCACTGGTGCCACCTTGGGTCTGGGAACCATCTTGCGAATCGCGGATTTTCAGGAGCCAGCCGGCCACTCCACGCCACAGTTAACAAAACACAAACCACAGCCCTTTTCTATGGCAAACAAAAGCCCGCTTCTGCTTGGCAGATTACACGAGCCACTTGGTACTATCAAACCAGCTTGACTTGGCACTGGTCACACCTTGGGTCTTGGAACCATCCAGCATACCGTTGATTTTTAGGAACCAGCCGGCCACTCTAGGAAATAGACCCCAAACACAAACCACGGCCCTTTTTCCGGGCAAACAAAACTCACCTGCCCCACTTCTGGATGGCAGATTGCAGCAGGCACTTGGTACTATCAAAGCAGCCCGACTTGGCACTGGTGCCACCTTGGGTCTGGGAGTCATCCTGCGTATGGTGGATTGTCAGGAGCCAGCCGGCCACTCCCAGCCGCAGGCTCCAAAAATAAACCATGGCCCTTTTCTCTGGCAAACAAAAGTCAGGTGCCCCACTTCTGGATGGGAGATGGCACGAGCCACTTGGTACTATCAAACCAGCCCGACTTGGCCCTGGTGCCACCTTGTGTCTGGGAACCATTATGCGTATCGTAGATTTTCAGGAACCAGTGGCCACTGCAGGTAATTGGCCCCCAGACAAAAACCTCGGCTCGTTTGGAAAACAAAACTCACCTGCCCAATTTCTGCATGGGAGATAGTAGGAGCCACTTGTTACTATCAAAACAGCCCGACTTGCACTGGTGCCACCTTGGGCCTGGGAGACATCCTGTGTAGCGTGGATTTTGTAGAGTTAGCCGGCCAGTAACAGACACATGCTGCCAAACAAAAACCACGTCCATTTTCCCTGGCAAACGAACTCACCTGCCACACTTGTGCACGGCAGATTGCACGAGTATATGTAGGTACTATCAAGCCCGCCCGGCTTGGCACTGGTGCCACCTTGGGACTGGTAACCATCCTGCGTATGGTGGATTTTCAGGAGCCAGCAGGCCACTCCCAGCCACGGTCCACCAAACACAAACCACGGCCCTTTTCTCTGGCAAACAAAACTCAGCTGCCACTCTTCTGGATGGCAGATTGCAGGAGCCACTTAGTACTATCAAAACAGCCTGACTTGGCACTGGTGCCACCTTGGGTCTGGAAATCATCCTGCCTTTCGTAGATTTTCAGGAACCAGCCGGAGACTGCAGGCACTAGGCCCCCATACAAAAACCTCGCCCGTTTCACTAGCAAACAAAACTCACCAGACCCACTTCTGGATGGCAGATTGCAGGAGCCACTTGGTACTATCAAACCAGCCCGACTTGGCACTGGTGCCACCTTGTGTCTGGGAACCATTATGCGTATCGTAGATTTTCAGGAACCAGCGGCCACTGCAGGTAATTGGCCCCCAGACAAAAACCTCGGCTCGTTTGGAAAACAAAACTCACCTGCCCAATTTCTGCATGGGAGATAGCAGGAGCCACTTGTTACTATCAAAACAGCCCGACTTGCACTGGTGCCACCTTGGGCCTGGGAGACATCCTGTGTAGCGCGGATTTTGTAGAGCTAGCCGGCCAGTAACAGACACATGCTGCCAAACAAAAACCACGTCCATTTTCCCTGGCAAACGAACTCACCTGCCACACTTGTGCACGGCAGATTGCACGAGTATGTAGGTACTATCAAGCCCGCCCGGCTTGGCACTGGTGCCACCTTGGGTCTCTTAACCATCCTGCGTGTGGTGGATTTTCAGGAGCCAGCAGGCCACTCCCAGCCACAGTGCACCAAACACAAACCACGGCCCTTTTCTCTGGCAAACAAAACTCAGCTGCCACTCTTCTGGATGGCAGATTGCAGGAGCCACTTAGTACTATCAAAACAGCCTGACTTGGCACTGGTGCCACCTTGGGTCTGGAAATCATCCTGCCTTTCGTAGATTTTCAGGAACCAGCCGGAGACTGCAGGCCATATGCCCCCATACAAAAACCTCGCCCGTTTCACTAGCAAACAAAACTCACCAGACCCACTTTTGGATGGCAGATTGCAGGAGCCACTTGGTACTATCAAACCAGCCCGACTTGGCACTGGTGCCACCTTGTGTCTGGGAACCATTATGCGTATCGTAGATTTTCTGGAACACGCCGGCCACTCCAGGTAATAGGGCCCAAACGCAAACCACGGCCCTTTTCCCTGGCAAACAAAACTCACCTGACCCACTTCTGGATGGCAGATTGCAGGTGCCACTTCTTACTATCAAACCAGCCCGACTTGGCACTGGTGCCACCTTGGGTCTGGGAGACATCCCGCGTATCGTAGATTTTTTGGAACCAGCCGGCCATTCCAGTCCATTGGCCCCGAGACACAAACCTCGGCCAATTTGGCAAAAAAACCTCACCTGCCCCACTTCTGGATGGCAGATTGCAGGAGCCACTTGGTACTATCAAACCAGCCCAACTTGGCACTGTTGCCACCATGGGTCTTGGAAACATCCTGCGTATCGTGGATTTTCAAGAGCTAGCAGGCCAGTAACAGACACATGCTGCCAAACAAAAACCACGGCCATTTTCCGTGGAAAACAAACTTACCTGCCCCACTTGTGCATGGCAGATTGCACGAGTATCTTGGTACTATCAAACCAGCCCGACTTGGCACTGGTGCCACTTTGGGTCTGGCAACAATCCTGCCTTTCGTAGATTTTCAGGAAACAGCTGGGGACTGCAGGCCATAGGCCCCCATACAGCAACCTCGCCCGTTTCACTGGCAAACAAAACTCAGAAGGCTCTCATCTGGATGGCAGATTGCAGGAGCCACTTGGTACTATCAAAGCAGCCCGACTTGGCACTGGTGCCACCTTGGGTCTGGGAACCATCTTGCGTATCGCGGATTTTCAGGAGCCAGCCGGCCACTCCACGCCACAGTTAACAAAACACAAACCACAGCCCTTTTCTATGGCAAACAAAAGCCCGCTTCTGCTTGGCAGATTACACGAGCCACTTGGTACTATCAAACCAGCTTGACTTGGCACTGGTCACACCTTGGGTCTTGGAACCATCCAGCATACCGTTGATTTTTAGGAACCAGCCGGCCACTCTAGGAAATAGACCCCAAACACAAACCACGGCCCTTTTTCCGGGCAAACAAAACTCACCTGCCCCACTTCTGGATGGCAGATTGCAGCAGGCACTTGGTACTATCAAAGCAGCCCGACTTGGCACTGGTGCCACCTTGGGTCTGGGAGTCATCCTGCGTATGGTGGATTGTCAGGAGCCAGCCGGCCACTCCCAGCCGCAGGCTCCAAAAATAAACCATGGCCCTTTTCTCTGGCAAACAAAAGTCAGGTGCCCCACTTCTGGATGGGAGATGGCACGAGCCACTTGGTACTATCAAACCAGCCCGACTTGGCCCTGGTGCCACCTTGTGTCTGGGAACCATTATGCGTATCGTCGATTTTCAGGAACCAGTGGCCACTGCAGGTAATTGGCCCCCAGACAAAAACCTCGGCTCGTTTGGAAAACAAAACTCACCTGCCCAATTTCTGCATGGGAGATAGTAGGAGCCACTTGTTACTATCAAAACAGCCCGACTTGCACTGGTGCCACCTTGGGCCTGGGAGACATCCTGTGTAGCGTGGATTTTGTAGAGTTAGCTGGCCAGTAACAGACACATGCTGCCAAACAAAAACCACGTCCATTTTCCCTGGCAAACGAACTCTCCTGCCACACTTGTGCACGGCAGATTGCACGAGTATATGTAGGTACTATCAAGCCCGCCCGGCTTGGCACTGGTGCCACCTTGGGACTGGTAACCATCCTGCGTATGGTGGATTTTCAGGAGCCAGCAGGCCACTCCCAGCCACAGTGCACCAAACAAAAACCACGGCCCTTTTCTCTGGCAAACAAAACTCAGCTGCCACTCTTCTGGATGGCAGATTGCAGGAGCCACTTAGTACTATCAAAACAGCCTGACTTGGCACTGGTGCCACCTTGGGTCTGGAAATCATCCTGCCTTTCGTAGATTTTCAGGAACCAGCCGGAGACTGCAGGCACTAGGCCCCCATACAAAAACCTCGCCAGTTTCACTAGCAAACAAAACTCACCAGACCCACTTCTGGATGGCAGATTGCAGGAGCCACTTGGTACTATCAAACCAGCCCAACTTGGCACTGGTGCCACCTTGGGTCTGGGAGTCATCCTGCGTATGGTGGATTGTCAGGAGCCAGCCGGCCACTCCCAGCCGCAGGCTCCAAAAATAAACCATGGCCCTTTTCTCTGGCAAACAAAAGTCAGGTGCCCCACTTCTGGATGGGAGATGGCACGAGCCACTTGGTACTATCAAACCAGCCCGACTTGGCCCTGGTGCCACCTTGTGTCTGGGAACCATTATGCGTATCGTCGATTTTCAGGAACCAGCCGGAGACTGCAGGCCATAGGCCCCCATACAAAAACCTCGCCCGTTTCACTAGCAAACAAAACTCACCAGACCCACTTCTGGATGGCAGATTGCAGGAGCCACTTAGTACTATCAAAACAGCCTGACTTGGCACTGGTGCCACCTTGGGTCTGGAAATGATCCTGCCTTTCGTAGATTTTCAGGAACCAGCCGGAGACTGCCGGCACTAGGCCCCCATACAAAATCCTCGCCAGTTTCACTAGCAAACAAAACTCACCAGACCCACTTCTGGATGGCAGATTGCAGGAGCCACTTGGTACTATCAAACCAGCCCGACTTGGCACTGGTGCCACCTTGTGTCTGGGAACCATTATGCGTATCGTAGATTTTCAGGAACCAGCGGCCACTGCACTTAATTGGCCCCCAGACAAAAACCTCGGCTCGTTTGGAAAACAAAACTCACCTGCCCAATTTCTGCATGGGAGATAGCAGGAGCCACTTGTTACTATCAAAACAGCCCGACTTGCACTGGTGCCACCTTGGGCCTGGGAGACATCCTGTGTAGCGCGGATTTTGTAGAGCTAGCCGGCCAGTAACAGACACATGCTGCCAAACAAAAACCACGTCCATTTTCCCTGGCAAACGAACTCACCTGCCACACTTGTGCACGGCAGATTGCACGAGTATGTAGGTACTATCAAGCCCGCCCGGCTTGGCACTGGTGCCACCTTGGGTCTCTTAACCATCCTGCGTGTGGTGGATTTTCAGGAGCCAGCAGGCCACTCCCAGCCACAGTGCACCAAACACAAACCACGGCCCTTTTCTCTGGCAAACAAAATTCAGCTGCCACTCTTCTGGATGGCAGATTGCAGGAGCCACTTAGTACTATCAAAACAGCCTGACTTGGCACTGGTGCCACCTTGGGTCTGGAAATCATCCTGCCTTTCGTAGATTTTCAGGAACCAGCCGGAGACTGCAGGCACTAGGCCCCCATACAAAAACCTCGCCCGTTTCACTAGCAAACAAAACTCACCAGACCCACTTCTGGATGGCAGATTGCAGGAGCCACTTGGTACTATCAAACCAGCCCGACTTGGCACTGGTGCCACCTTGTGTCTGGGAACCATTATGCGTATCGTAGATTTTCTGGAACACGCCGGCCACTCCAGGTAATAGGGCCCAAACGCAAACCACGGCCCTTTTCCCTGGCAAACAAAACTCACCTGACCCACTTCTGGATGGCAGATTGCAGGTGCCACTTCTTACTATCAAACCAGCCCGACTTGGCACTGGTGCCACCTTGGGTCTGGGAGACATCCCGCGTATCGTAGATTTTTTGGAACCAGCCGGCCATTCCAGTCCATTGGCCCCGAGACACAAACCTCGGCCAATTTGGCAAAAAAAACTCACCTGCCCCACTTCTGGATGGCAGATTGCAGGAGCCACTTGGTACTATCAAACCAGCCCAACTTGGCACTGTTGCCACCATGGGTCTTGGAAACATCCTGCGTATCGTGGATTTTCAAGAGCTAGCCGGCCAGTAACAGACACATGCTGCCAAACAAAAACCACGGCCATTTTCCGTGGAAAACAAACTTACCTGCCCCACTTGTGCATGGCAGATTGCACGAGTATCTTGGTACTATCAAACCAGCCCGACTTGGCACTGGTGCCACTTTGGGTCTGGCAACAATCCTGCCTTTCGTAGATTTTCAGGAAACAGCTGGGGACTGCAGGCCATAGGCCCCCATACAGCAACCTCGCCCGTTTCACTGGCAAACAAAACTCAGAAGGCTCTCATCTGGATGGCAGATTGCAGGAGCCACTTGGTACTATCAAAGCAGCCCGACTTGGCACTGGTGCCACCTTGGGTCTGGGAACCATCTTGCGTATCGCGGATTTTCAGGAGCCAGCCGGCCACTCCACGCCACAGTTAACAAAACACAAACCACAGCCCTTTTCTATGGCAAACAAAAGCCCGCTTCTGCTTGGCAGATTACACGAGCCACTTGGTACTATCAAACCAGCTTGACTTGGCACTGGTCACACCTTGGGTCTTGGAACCATCCAGCATACCGTTGATTTTTAGGAACCAGCCGGCCACTCTAGGAAATAGACCCCAAACACAAACCACGGCCCTTTTTCCGGGCAAACAAAACTCACCTGCCCCACTTCTGGATGGCAGATTGCAGCAGGCACTTGGTACTATCAAAGCAGCCCGACTTGGCACTGGTGCCACCTTGGGTCTGGGAGTCATCCTGCGTATGGTGGATTGTCAGGAGCCAGCCGGCCACTCCCAGCCGCAGGCTCCAAAAATAAACCATGGCCCTTTTCTCTGGCAAACAAAAGTCAGGTGCCCCACTTCTGGATGGGAGATGGCACGAGCCACTTGGTACTATCAAACCAGCCCGACTTGGCCCTGGTGCCACCTTGTGTCTGGGAACCATTATGCGTATCGTCGATTTTCAGGAACCAGTGGCCACTGCAGGTAATTGGCCCCCAGACAAAAACCTCGGCTCGTTTGGAAAACAAAACTCACCTGCCCAATTTCTGCATGGGAGATAGTAGGAGCCACTTGTTACTATCAAAACAGCCCGACTTGCACTGGTGCCACCTTGGGCCTGGGAGACATCCTGTGTAGCGCGGATTTTGTAGAGCTAGCCGGCCAGTAACAGACACATGCTGCCAAACAAAAACCACGTCCATTTTCCCTGGCAAACGAACTCACCTGCCACACTTGTGCACGGCAGATTGCACGAGTATGTAGGTACTATCAAGCCCGCCCGGCTTGGCACTGGTGCCACCTTGGGACTGGTAACCATCCTGCGTATGGTGGATTTTCAGGAGCCAGCAGGCCACTCCCAGCCACAGTGCACCAAACACAAACCACGGCCCTTTTCTCTGGCAAACAAAACTCAGCTGCCACTCTTCTGGACGGCAGATTGCAGGAGCCACTTGGTACTATCAAAACAGCCTGACTTGGCACTGGTGCCACCTTGGGTCTGGAAATCATCCTGCCTTTCGTAGATTTTCAGGAACCAGCCGGAGACTGCAGGCCATAGGCCCCCATACAAAAACCTCGCCCGTTTCACTAGCAAACAAAACTCACCAGACCCACTTCTGGATGGCAGATTGCAGGAGCCACTTGGTACTATCAAACCAGCCCGACTTGGCACTGGTGCCACCTTGTGTCTGGGAACCATTATGCGTATCGTAAATTTTCTGGAACCCGCCGGCCACTCCAGGTTATAGGGCCCAAACGCAAACCACGGCCCTTTTCCCTGGCAAACAAAACTCATCTGGATGGCAGATTGCAGGTGCCACTTGTTACTATCAAACCAGCCCGACTTGGCACTGGTGCCACCTTGGGTCTGGGAGACATCCCACGTATCGTAGATTTTTTGGAACCAGCCGGCCATTCCAGTCTATTGGCCCCGAGACACAAACCTCGGCCAATTTGGCAAAAAAAACTCAGCTGCCCCACTCATGGATGGCACATTGCAGGAGCCACTTGGTACTATCAAACCAGCCCGACTTGGCACTGGTGCCACTTTGGGTCTGG
Source organism: Melospiza melodia melodia (assembly GCF_035770615.1). Classification (NCBI taxonomy): domain Eukaryota; kingdom Metazoa; phylum Chordata; class Aves; order Passeriformes; family Passerellidae; genus Melospiza; species Melospiza melodia. The sequence continues at coordinate 21,113,069 of NC_086226.1, read as the reverse complement.
TAACAATCCTGCCTTTCGTAGATTTTCAGGAAACAGCTGGAGACTGCAGGCAATAGGCCCCCATACAACAACCTCGCCCGTTTCACTGGCAAACAAAACTCAGAAGGCCCTCATCTGGATGGCAGATTGCAGGAGCCACTTGGTACTATCAAAGCAGCCCGACTTGGCACGGGTGCCACCTTGGGTCTGGGAACCATCTTGCGTATCGTAGATATTTTGGAACCAGCCGGCCACTCCCAGCTACAGGTGCCCAAACATAAACCAAAGCCCTTTTCCTTGGCAAACAAAACTCAGCTGCCCCAATTATGGATGGCAGATTGCAGGAGTCACTTGGTACCATCAAACGAGCCGCACTTGGCAGCGGTGCCACCTTGGGTGTGGGAAACATCCTGCGTATCGTGGATTTTCAGGAGATAGCCGGCCACTCCCAGACACAGGCTGCTAAAGTATAACCTTGGCCATTTCCCCTGGTAAACAAAACTCACCTGCCCCACTTCTGGTTGGCAGATTGCAGGAGCCACTTGGTACTATCAAACCAGTCCGAGTGCGGAGTGGTGCCACCGTGGGTCTGGGAACCATCCTGAAATCGTGGATTTTCCTGAGCCACCCGGCCACTCCCAGCCAAAGTTTCCAAAACACAAACCACGGCCCTTTTCTCTGGCAAAAAAAATCAGGTGCCCCACTTCTTCATTGCATATGGCATGATCCTCTTGGTAATATCAAACCAGCCCAACTTGGCACTGTTGCCGCCTTGGCTCTGGGAACCATCCTGCGTATCGTGGATTTTTGGGAACCAGTCGTCCACTCCAGGAAATTGGCCCCCCAGAACAATCCTCGGCCCGTTTACTGGCAAATAAAACTCACCTGCCCCACTTCTGGATGGCAGATTGTGGAGCCACTTGTTACTATCAAACCAGCCCAACTTGGGACTGGTGCCATTTTGGGTCTGGGAACCATCCTGCGTATCGTAGGTTCTCAGGAACCAGCCGGACATGGTAGGCAATTGGCCCCTAGAGACAAACCTCGGCCCATTTCCCTGGCAAACAAAACTCACCTGCCCCGCATCTGGATGGCAGATTGCAGGAGTCACTTTTTACTATGAAACGAGCCAGTCTTGCTAGCGGTGCAACCTTGGGTCTGGGAACCATCCTGCGTATCGTGGATTTTCAGGAACCATCCGGCCACTACCAGTCACAGGCCCCCAAACACAAACCACGGCCATTTTCTCTGGAAAAAAAAAGTCAGGTGCCCCTCCTCTGGATGGCAGATGGCATGAGCCACTTGGTACTATCAAACCAGCCCGATTTGGCACTGGTGCCACCTTGTTTCTGGATGGCAGTATGCGTATCATAGATTTTTAGGAACCAGCCGGCCACTCCAGGTAATAGGGCCCAAAGAAAAACCACAGCCATTTTCCCTGGAAAAAAAAACTCACCTGCCCACTTCTGGATGGCAGATTGCAGGAGCCACTTGGTACTATCAAACCAGCCTGACTTGGCACTGTTGCCACCATGGGTCTTGGAAACATCCTGCGTATCGTGGATTTTCAAGAGCTAACTGGCCAGTAACAGACACATTCTGCCAAACAAAATCCACGGACATTTACCGTGGCAAACAAACTCACCTGCCCCACTTGTGCATGGCAGATTGCATGAGTATCTTGGTACTATCAATTCAGCCCGACATGGCACTGGTGCACCTTGGTTCTGATCACTATCCTGCGTATGGTGGAATTTCAGGAGCCAGCAGGCCACTCCCAGCCACGGTCCACCAAACACAAACCACGACCCTTTTCTCTGGCAAACAAAACTCAGCTGCCCCGCTTCTGGATGGCAGATTGCAGGAGTCACTTGTTACTATCAAACCAGCCGGACTTGGCATTGGTGCCACTTTGGGTCTGGCAACCATTCTGCCTTTCGTAGATTTTCAGGAAACAGCCGGAGACTGCAGGCAATAGGCCCCCATAGAAAAACCTCGCCCGTTTCACTGGAAAACAAAACTCACCAGGCCCTCTTCTGGATGACAGATTGCAGGAGCCGCTTGGTACTATCAAACCAGTCCGAGTGCGGAGTGGTGCCACCGTGGGTCTGGGAACCATCCTGAAATCATGGATTTTCCGGAGCCACCCGGCCACTCCCAGCCAAAGTTTCCAAAACACAAACCACGGCCCTTTTCTCTGGCAAAAAAAATCAGGTGCCCCACTCCTTCATGGCAGATGGCACGAGCCTCTTGGTAATATCAAACCAGCCCGACTTGGCACTGGTGCCACCTTGGGTCTGGGAACCATTATGCGTATCGCAGATTTTTAGGAACAAGCCGGCCACTCCAGGTAATAGGGCCCAAACACAAACCACGTTCATTTTCCCTGGCAAACAAAACTCACCAGCCCCTCTTCTGGATGGAAGATTGCAGGAGACACTTGGTACTATCAAACCAGCCTGACTTGGCGGTGGTGCCACCTTGGTCCTGGGAACCATCCTGCGTATCGGGGATTGTCAGGAGCTAGCTGGCCACTCCCAGCCACAGGTCACCAAACACAAACCGCGACCCTTTTCTCTGGCAAAAAATAGTCAGGTTCCCCGCTTCTGCGTGGCAGATGGCATGAGCCACTTGGTACTATCAAACCAGCCCGACTTGGCACTGGTGCCGTCTTGGGTCTGGAAACCATCCTGTTTATCGTGGATTGTCAGGAGCCAGCGGGCCACTTCCTGCCACTGGGTGCCAAAAACAAACCTCAGACCTTTTCCCTGGTAAAGAAAACTTAGCTGCCCCGCTTCTGCCTGAGAGATAACAGGAGCCAATTGGTACTATCACAAAAGCCTGATTTGGCACTGGTACAACCTTGGGTAAGGCAACCATCCTAGTTTTCGTGGTTTTTCAGGAGAGAGCCGACCACTCCCAGCCACAGGCTCTCCAAACAAAACAACGGCCCTTTTCGCTGGCAACCATAACTCAGCTGTCCCGCTTCTGGATGGCAGATTGCAGGAGTCACTTGGTACCATCAAACGAGCCACAATTGGGAGCGGTGCCACCTTGGGTCTGGGAACCATCCTGCGTATCATGGATTTTCAGGAGCCAGCTGGCCACTCCCAGCCACAGGATGCCAAAAACAAACCTCGGACATTTTCCCTGGTAAAGGAAACTTAGCTTCCCCGCTTCTGCATGGGAGATAGCAGGAGCCAATTGGTACTATGAAACCAGCAGGACTTGGCACTGTTGCCACCTTGGGTCTGGGAACCGTCCTGTGTATCGTGGATTGTCAGGGGTCAGCCGGCCACTCCCTGCCACAGGATGCCAAAAACAAGCCTCGGACATTTTCCCTGGTGAAGGAAACTTAGCTTCCCCGCTTCTGCATGGGAGATAGCAGGAGCCAATTGTACTATCAAAAAAGCCTGATTTGGCACTGGTGCCACCATGGGTCTGGCAACCATCCTAGTTTTCGTGGATTTTCAGGAGAGAGACGACCACTCCCAGCCACAGGCTCTCCAAACAAAATAACGGCCCTTTTACCTGGGAAAAAAAACTCAGCTGTCCCGCTTCTGGATGGCAGATTGCAGGAGTCACTTGGTACCATCAAACGAGCCACACTTGGCAGCGGTGCCACCTTGGGTGTGGGAACCCTCCTGCGTATCGTGGATTGTCAGGAGCCAGCTGACCACTCCCAGCCGCAGGCCAGCAAAAACAAACCACGGCCCTTTCCCCTGGCAAAAAAAATTCCGATGCCCCACTTCTGGATGGCAGATTGCAGGAGCCACTTGGTACTATCAAATCAGCCCTACTTGGCACTGGTGCCACCTTGGGTCTGGGAACCATTATGCGTATCGTAGATTTTCAGGAAACAGCGGCCACTGCAGGTAATTGGCCCCCAGACATAAACCTCGGCTCGTTTGGAAAACAAAACTCACCTGCCCAATTTCTGCATGGGAGATAGTAGGAGCCACTTGTTACTATCAAAACAGCCCGACTTGCACTGGTGCCACCTTGGGCCTGGGAGACATCCTGTGTAGCGCGGATTTTGTAGAGCTAGCCGGCCAGTAACAGACACATGCTGCCAAACAAAAACCACGTCCATTTTCCCTGGCAAACGACTTCGCCTGCCACACTTGTGCACGGCAGATTGCACGAGTATGTAGGTACTATCAAGCCTGCCCGGCTTGGCACTGGTGCCACCTTGGGACTGCTAACCATCCTGCGTATGGTGGATTTTCAGGAGCCAGCAGGCCACTCCCAGCCACGGTCCACCAAACACAAACCACGGCCCTTTTCTCTGGCAAACAAAACTCAGCTGCCACTCTTCTGGACGGCAGATTGCAGGAGCCACTTGGTACTATCAAAACAGCCTGACTTGGCACTGGTGCCACCTTGGGTCTGGAAATCATCCTGCCTTTCGTAGATTTTCAGGAACCAGCTGGAGACTGCAGGCCATAGGCCCCCATACAAAAACCTCGCCCGTTTCACTAGCAAACAAAACTCACCAGACCCACTTCTGGATGGCAGATTGCAGGAGCCACTTGGTACTATCAAACCAGCCCGACTTGGCACTGGTGCCACCTTGTGTCTGGGAACCATTATGCGTATCGTAGATTTTCTGGAACACGCCGGCCACTCCAAGTAATAGGGCCCAAACGCAAACCACGGCCCTTTTCCCTGGCAAACAAAACTCACCTGACCCACTTCTGGATGGCAGGTGCCACTTGTTACTATCAAACCAGCCCGACTTGGCACTGGTGCCACCTTGGGTCTGGGAGACATCCCGCGTATCGTAGATTTTTTGGAACCAGCCGGCCATTCCAGTCCATTGGCCCCGAGACACAAACCTCGGCCAATTTGGCAAAAAAAACTCACCTGCCCCACTTCTGGATGGCAGATTGCAGGAGCCACTTGGTACTATCAAACCAGCCCGACTTGGCACTGTTGCCACCATGGGTCTTGGAAACATCCTGCGTATCGTGGATTTTCAAGAGCTAGCCGGCCAGTAACAGACACATGCTGCCAAACTAAAACCACGGCCATTTTCCGTGGAAAACAAACTCACCTGCCCCACTTGTGCATGGCAGATTGCACGAGTATCTTGGTACTATCAAACCAGCCCGACTTGGCACTGGTGCCACCTTGGGTCTGGTAACCATCCTGCGTATCGTGGATTTTCAGGAGCCAGCCGGCCACTCCCAGCCAAGATCCACCAAACACAAACCACAGCCCTTTTCTCTGGCAAACAAAACTCAGCTGCCCCACTCATGGATGGCACATTGCAAGAGCCACTTGTTACTAACAAACCAGCCCGACTTGGCACTGGTGCCACTTTGGGTCTGGCAACAATCCTGCCTTTCGTAGATTTTCAGGAAACAGCTGGAGACTGCAGGCAATAGGCTCCCATACAACAACCTCACCCGTTTCACTGGCAAACAAAACTCAGAAGGCCCTCATCTGGATGGCAGATTGCAGGAGCCACTTGGTACTATCAAAGCAGCCCGACTTGGCACGGGTGCCACCTTGGGTCTGGGAACCATCCTGCGTATCGCGGATTTTCAGGAGCCAGCCGGCCACTCCATGCCACACTTAACCAAACAAAAACCACGGCCCTTTTCTACGGCAAACAAAAGTCAGGTGCCCCAATTCTGCTTGGCAGATTACACGAGCCACTTGGTACTATCAAACCAGCTCGACTTGGCACTGGTGACACCTTGGGTCTGGGAACCATCCTGCGTAAGGTATATGTTTAGGAACCAGCCGACCACTCCAGGAAATAGGTTCCAAAAACAAACCACGGCCCTTTTTCCGGGCAAACAAAACTCACCTGCCCCACTTCTGGATGGCAGATTGCAGCAGGCACTTGGTACTATCAAAGCAGCCCAACTTGGGTCTGGTGCCACCTTGGGTCTGGGAGTCATCCTGCGTATGGTGGATTGTCAGGAGCCAGCCGGCCACTCCCAGCCGCAGGCTCCAAAAATAAACCATGGCCCTTTTCTCTGGCAAACAAAAGTCAGGTGCCCCACTTCTGGATGGGAGATGGCACGAGCCACTTGGTACTATCAAACCAGCCCGACTTGGCACTGGTGCCACCTTGTGTCTGGGAACCATTATGCGTATCGTAGATTTTCAGTAACCCGCCGGCCACTCCAGGTTATAGGGCCCAAACGCAAACCACGGTCCTTTTCCCTGGCAAACAAAACTCACCTGACCCACTTCTGGATGGCAGATTGCAGGTGCCACTTGTTACTATCAAACCAGCCCGACTTGGCACTGGTGCCACCTTCGGTCTGGGAGACATCCCGCGTATCGTAGATTTTTTGGAACCAGCCGGCCATTCCAGTCCATTGGCCCCGAGACACAAAACTCGGCCAATTTGGCAAAGATAAACTCACCTGCCCCACTTCTGGATGGCAGATTGCAGGAGCCACTTGGTACTATCAAACCAGCCCGACTTGGCACTGTTGCCACCATGGGTCTTGGAAACATCCTGCGTATCGTGGATTTTCAAGAGCTAGCCGGCCAGTAACAGACACATGCTGCCAAACAAAAACCACGGCCATTTTCCGTGGAAAACAAACTCACCTGCCCCACTTGTGCATGGCAGATTGCACGAGTATCTTGGTACTATCAAACCAGCCCGACTTGGCACTGGTGCCACCTTGGGTCTGGTAACCTTCCTGCGTATCGTGGATTTTCAGGAGCCAGCCGGCCAATCCCAGCCAAGATCCACCAAACACAAACCACAGCCCTTTTCTCTGGCAAACAAAACTCAGCTGCCCCACTCATGGATGGCACATTGCAGGAGCCACTTGTTACTATCAAACCAGCCCGACTTGGCACTGGTGCCACTTTGGGTCTGGCAACAATCCTGCCTTTCGTAGATTTTCAGGAAACAGCTGGAGACTGCAGGCAATAGGCCCCCATACAACAACCTCGCCCGTTTCACTGGCAAACAAAACTCAGAAGGCCCTCATCTGGATGGCAGATTGCAGGAGCCACTTGGTACTATCAAAGCAGCCCGATTTGGCACGGGTGCCACCTTGGGTCTGGGAACCATCATGCGTATCGTAGATATTTTGGAACCAGCCGGCCACTCCCAGCTACAGGTGCCCAAACATAAACCAAAGCCCTTTTCCTTGGCAAACAAAACTCAGCTGCCCCAATTATGGATGGCAGATTGCAGGAGTCACTTGGTACCATCAAACGAGCCACACTTGGCAGCGGTGCCACCTTGGGTGTGGGAAACATCCTGCGTATCGTGGATTTTCAGGAGATAGCCGGCCACTCCCAGACACAGGCTGCCAAAGAATAACCTTGGCCATTTCCCCTGGTAAACAAAACTCACCTGCCCCACTTCTGGTTGGCAGATTGCAGGAGCCACTTGGTACTATCAAACCAGCCTGACTTGGCACTGTTGCCACCATGGGTCTTGGAAACATCCTGCGTATCGTGGATTTTCAAGAGCTAACTGGCCAGTAACAGACACATTCTGCCAAACAAAATCCACGGACATTTACCGTGGCAAACAAACTCACCTGCCCCACTTGTGCATGGCAGATTGCATGAGTATCTTGGTACTATCAATTCAGCCCGACATGGCACTGGTGCACCTTGGTTCTGATCACTATCCTGCGTATGGTGGAATTTCAGGAGCCAGCAGGCCACTCCCAGCCACGGTCCACCAAACACAAACCACGACCCTTTTCTCTGGCAAACAAAACTCAGCTGCCCCGCTTCTGGATGGCAGATTGCAGGAGTCACTTGTTACTATCAAACCAGCCGGACTTGGCATTGGTGCCACTTTGGGTCTGGCAACCATTCTGCCTTTCGTAGATTTTCAGGAAACAGCCGGAGACTGCAGGCAATAGGCCCCCATAGAAAAACCTCGCCCGTTTCACTGGAAAACAAAACTCACCAGGCCCTCTTCTGGATGACAGATTGCAGGAGCCGCTTGGTACTATCAAACCAGTCCGAGTGCGGAGTGGTGCCACCGTGGGTCTGGGAACCATCCTGAAATCATGGATTTTCCGGAGCCACCCGGCCACTCCCAGCCAAAGTTTCCAAAACACAAACCACGGCCCTTTTCTCTGGCAAAAAAAATCAGGTGCCCCACTCCTTCATGGCAGATGGCACGAGCCTCTTGGTAATATCAAACCAGCCCGACTTGGCACTGGTGCCACCTTGGGTCTGGGAACCATTATGCGTATCGCAGATTTTTAGGAACAAGCCGGCCACTCCAGGTAATAGGGCCCAAACACAAACCACGTTCATTTTCCCTGGCAAACAAAACTCACCAGCCCCTCTTCTGGATGGAAGATTGCAGGAGACACTTGGTACTATCAAACCAGCCTGACTTGGCGGTGGTGCCACCTTGGTCCTGGGAACCATCCTGCGTATCGGGGATTGTCAGGAGCTAGCTGGCCACTCCCAGCCACAGGTCACCAAACACAAACCGCGACCCTTTTCTCTGGCAAAAAATAGTCAGGTTCCCCGCTTCTGCGTGGCAGATGGCATGAGCCACTTGGTACTATCAAACCAGCCCGACTTGGCACTGGTGCCGTCTTGGGTCTGGAAACCATCCTGTTTATCGTGGATTGTCAGGAGCCAGCGGGCCACTTCCTGCCACTGGGTGCCAAAAACAAACCTCAGACCTTTTCCCTGGTAAAGAAAACTTAGCTGCCCCGCTTCTGCCTGAGAGATAACAGGAGCCAATTGGTACTATCACAAAAGCCTGATTTGGCACTGGTACAACCTTGGGTAAGGCAACCATCCTAGTTTTCGTGGTTTTTCAGGAGAGAGCCGACCACTCCCAGCCACAGGCTCTCCAAACAAAACAACGGCCCTTTTCGCTGGCAACCATAACTCAGCTGTCCCGCTTCTGGATGGCAGATTGCAGGAGTCACTTGGTACCATCAAACGAGCCACAATTGGGAGCGGTGCCACCTTGGGTCTGGGAACCATCCTGCATATCATGGATTTTCAGGAGCCAGCTGGCCACTCCCAGCCACAGGATGCCAAAAACAAACCTCGGACATTTTCCCTGGTAAAGGAAACTTAGCTTCCCCGCTTCTGCATGGGAGATAGCAGGAGCCAATTGGTACTATGAAACCAGCAGGACTTGGCACTGTTGCCACCTTGGGTCTGGGAACCGTCCTGTGTATCGTGGATTGTCAGGGGTCAGCCGGCCACTCCCTGCCACAGGATGCCAAAAACAAGCCTCGGACATTTTCCCTGGTGAAGGAAACTTAGCTTCCCCGCTTCTGCATGGGAGATAGCAGGAGCCAATTGTACTATCAAAAAAGCCTGATTTGGCACTGGTGCCACCATGGGTCTGGCAACCATCCTAGTTTTCGTGGATTTTCAGGAGAGAGACGACCACTCCCAGCCACAGGCTCTCCAAACAAAATAACGGCCCTTTTACCTGGGAAAAAAAACTCAGCTGTCCCGCTTCTGGATGGCAGATTGCAGGAGTCACTTGGTACCATCAAACGAGCCACACTTGGCAGCGGTGCCACCTTGGGTGTGGGAACCCTCCTGCGTATCGTGGATTGTCAGGAGCCAGCTGACCACTCCCAGCCGCAGGCCAGCAAAAACAAACCACGGCCCTTTCCCCTGGCAAAAAAAATTCCGATGCCCCACTTCTGGATGGCAGATTGCAGGAGCCACTTGGTACTATCAAATCAGCCCTACTTGGCACTGGTGCCACCTTGGGTCTGGGAACCATTATGCGTATCGTAGATTTTCAGGAAACAGCGGCCACTGCAGGTAATTGGCCCCCAGACATAAACCTCGGCTCGTTTGGAAAACAAAACTCACCTGCCCAATTTCTGCATGGGAGATAGTAGGAGCCACTTGTTACTATCAAAACAGCCCGACTTGCACTGGTGCCACCTTGGGCCTGGGAGACATCCTGTGTAGCGCGGATTTTGTAGAGCTAGCCGGCCAGTAACAGACACATGCTGCCAAACAAAAACCACGTCCATTTTCCCTGGCAAACGACTTCGCCTGCCACACTTGTGCACGGCAGATTGCACGAGTATGTAGGTACTATCAAGCCTGCCCGGCTTGGCACTGGTGCCACCTTGGGACTGCTAACCATCCTGCGTATGGTGGATTTTCAGGAGCCAGCAGGCCACTCCCAGCCACGGTCCACCAAACACAAACCACGGCCCTTTTCTCTGGCAAACAAAACTCAGCTGCCACTCTTCTGGACGGCAGATTGCAGGAGCCACTTGGTACTATCAAAACAGCCTGACTTGGCACTGGTGCCACCTTGGGTCTGGAAATCATCCTGCCTTTCGTAGATTTTCAGGAACCAGCCGGAGACTGCAGGCCATAGGCCCCCATACAAAAACCTCGCCCGTTTCACTAGCAAACAAAACTCACCAGACCCACTTCTGGATGGCAGATTGCAGGAGCCACTTGGTACTATCAAACCAGCCTGACTTGGCACTGGTGCCACCTTGTGTCTGGGAACCATTATGCGTATCGTAGATTTTCTGGAACACGCCGGCCACTCCAGGTAATAGGGCCCAAACGCAAACCACGGCCCTTTTCCCTGGCAAACAAAACTCACCTGACCCACTTCTGGATGGCAGGTGCCACTTCTTACTATCAAACCAGCCCGACTTGGCACTGGTGCCACCTTGGGTCTGGGAGACATCCCGCGTATCGTAGATTTTTTGGAACCAGCCGGCCATTCCAGTCCATTGGCCCCGAGACACAAACCTCGGCCAATTTGGCAAAAAAAACTCACCTGCCCCACTTCTGGATGGCAGATTGCAGGAGCCACTTGGTACTATCAAACCAGCCCGACTTGGCACTGTTGCCACCATGGGTCTTGGAAACATCCTGCGTATCGTGGATTTTCAAGAGCTAGCCGGCCAGTAACAGACACATGCTGCCAAACTAAAACCACGGCCATTTTCCGTGGAAAACAAACTCACCTGCCCCACTTGTGCATGGCAGATTGCACGAGTATCTTGGTACTATCAAACCAGCCCGACTTGGCACTGGTGCCACCTTGGGTCTGGTAACCATCCTGCGTATCGTGGATTTTCAGGAGCCAGTCGGCCACTCCCAGCCAAGATCCACCAAACACAAACCACAGCCCTTTTCTCTGGCAAACAAAACTCAGCTGCCCCACTCATGGATGGCACATTGCAAGAGCCACTTGTTACTAACAAACCAGCCCGACTTGGCACTGGTGCCACTTTGGGTCTGGCAACAATCCTGCCTTTCGTAGATTTTCAGGAAACAGCTGGAGACTGCAGGCAATAGGCTCCCATACAACAACCTCACCCGTTTCACTGGCAAACAAAACTCAGAAGGCCCTCATCTGGATGGCAGATTGCAGGAGCCACTTGGTACTATCAAAGCAGCCCGACTTGGCACGGGTGCCACCTTGGGTCTGGGAACCATCCTGCGTATCGCGGATTTTCAGGAGCCAGCCGGCCACTCCATGCCACACTTAACCAAACAAAAACCACGGCCCTTTTCTACGGCAAACAAAAGTCAGGTGCCCCGATTCTGCTTGGCAGATTACACGAGCCACTTGGTACTATCAAACCAGCTCGACTTGGCACTGGTGACACCTTGGGTCTGGGAACCATCCTGCGTAAGGTATATGTTTAGGAACCAGCCGACCACTCCAGGAAATAGGTTCCAAAAACAAACCACGGCCCTTTTTCTGGGCAAACAAAACTCACCTGCCCCACTTCTGGATGGCAGATTGCAGCAGGCACTTGGTACTATCAAAGCAGCCCAACTTGGGTCTGGTGCCACCTTGGGTCTGGGAGTCATCCTGCGTATGGTGGATTGTCAGGAGCCAGCCGGCCACTCCCAGCCGCAGGCTCCAAAAATAAACCATGGCCCTTTTCTCTGGCAAACAAAAGTCAGGTGCCCCACTTCTGGATGGGAGATGGCACGAGCCACTTGGTACTATCAAACCAGCCCGACTTGGCACTGGTGCCACCTTGTGTCTGGGAACCATTATGCGTATCGTAGATTTTCAGTAACCCGCCGGCCACTCCAGGTTATAGGGCCCAAACGCAAACCACGGTCCTTTTCCCTGGCAAACAAAACTCACCTGACCCACTTCTGGATGGCAGATTGCAGGTGCCACTTGTTACTATCAAACCAGCCCGACTTGGCACTGGTGCCACCTTCGGTCTGGGAGACATCCCGCGTATCGTAGATTTTTTGGAACCAGCCGGCCATTCCAGTCCATTGGCCCCGAGACACAAAACTCGGCCAATTTGGCAAAGATAAACTCACCTGCCCCACTTCTGGATGGCAGATTGCAGGAGCCACTTGGTACTATCAAACCAGCCCGACTTGGCACTGTTGCCACCATGGGTCTTGGAAACATCCTGCGTATCGTGGATTTTCAAGAGCTAGCCGGCCAGTAACAGACACATGCTGCCAAACAAAAACCACGGCCATTTTCCGTGGAAAACAAACTCACCTGCCCCACTTGTGCATGGCAGATTGCACGAGTATCTTGGTACTATCAAACCAGCCCGACTTGGCACTGGTGCCACCTTGGGTCTGGTAACCTTCCTGCGTATCGTGGATTTTCAGGAGCCAGCCGGCCAATCCCAGCCAAGATCCACCAAACACAAACCACAGCCCTTTTCTCTGGCAAACAAAACTCAGCTGCCCCACTCATGGATGGCACATTGCAGGAGCCACTTGTTACTATCAAACCAGCCCGACTTGGCACTGGTGCCACTTTGGGTCTGGCAACAATCCTGCCTTTCGTAGATTTTCAGGAAACAGCTGGAGACTGCAGGCAATAGGCCCCCATACAACAACCTCGCCCGTTTCACTGGCAAACAAAACTCAGAAGGCCCTCATCTGGATGGCAGATTGCAGGAGCCACTTGGTACTATCAAAGCAGCCCGACTTGGCACGGGTGCCACCTTGGGTCTGGGAACCATCTTGCGTATCGTAGATATTTTGGAACCAGCCGGCCACTCCCAGCTACAGGTGCCCAAACATAAACCAAAGCCCTTTTCCTTGGCAAACAAAACTCAGCTGCCCCAATTATGGATGGCAGATTGCAGGAGTCACTTGGTACCATCAAACGAGCCACACTTGGCAGCGGTGCCACCTTGGGTGTGGGAAACATCCTGCGTATCGTGGATTTTCAGGAGATAGCCGGCCACTCCCAGACACAGGCTGCCAAAGAATAACCTTGGCCATTTCCCCTGGTAAACAAAACTCACCTGCCCCACTTCTGGTTGGCAGATTGCAGGAGCCACTTGGTACTATCAAACCAGCCTGACTTGGCACTGTTGCCACCATGGGTCTTGGAAACATCCTGCGTATCGTGGATTTTCAAGAGCTAACTGGCCAGTAACAGACACATTCTGCCAAACAAAATCCACGGACATTTACCGTGGCAAACAAACTCACCTGCCCCACTTGTGCATGGCAGATTGCATGAGTATCTTGGTACTATCAATTCAGCCCGACATGGCACTGGTGCACCTTGGTTCTGATCACTATCCTGCGTATGGTGGAATTTCAGGAGCCAGCAGGCCACTCCCAGCCACGGTCCACCAAACACAAACCACGACCCTTTTCTCTGGCAAACAAAACTCAGCTGCCCCGCTTCTGGATGGCAGATTGCAGGAGTCACTTGTTACTATCAAACCAGCCGGACTTGGCATTGGTGCCACTTTGGGTCTGGCAACCATTCTGCCTTTCGTAGATTTTCAGGAAACAGCCGGAGACTGCAGGCAATAGGCCCCCATAGAAAAACCTCGCCCGTTTCACTGGAAAACAAAACTCACCAGGCCCTCTTCTGGATGACAGATTGCAGGAGCCGCTTGGTACTATCAAACCAGTCCGAGTGCGGAGTGGTGCCACCGTGGGTCTGGGAACCATCCTGAAATCATGGATTTTCCGGAGCCACCCGGCCACTCCCAGCCAAAGTTTCCAAAACACAAACCACGGCCCTTTTCTCTGGCAAAAAAAATCAGGTGCCCCACTCCTTCATGGCAGATGGCACGAGCCTCTTGGTAATATCAAACCAGCCCGACTTGGCACTGGTGCCACCTTGGGTCTGGGAACCATTATGCGTATCGCAGATTTTTAGGAACAAGCCGGCCACTCCAGGTAATAGGGCCCAAACACAAACCACGTTCATTTTCCCTGGCAAACAAAACTCACCAGCCCCTCTTCTGGATGGAAGATTGCAGGAGACACTTGGTACTATCAAACCAGCCTGACTTGGCGGTGGTGCCACCTTGGTCCTGGGAACCATCCTGCGTATCGGGGATTGTCAGGAGCTAGCTGGCCACTCCCAGCCACAGGTCACCAAACACAAACCGCGACCCTTTTCTCTGGCAAAAAATAGTCAGGTTCCCCGCTTCTGCGTGGCAGATGGCATGAGCCACTTGGTACTATCAAACCAGCCCGACTTGGCACTGGTGCCGTCTTGGGTCTGGAAACCATCCTGTTTATCGTGGATTGTCAGGAGCCAGCGGGCCACTTCCTGCCACTGGGTGCCAAAAACAAACCTCAGACCTTTTCCCTGGTAAAGAAAACTTAGCTGCCCCGCTTCTGCCTGAGAGATAACAGGAGCCAATTGGTACTATCACAAAAGCCTGATTTGGCACTGGTACAACCTTGGGTAAGGCAACCATCCTAGTTTTCGTGGTTTTTCAGGAGAGAGCCGACCACTCCCAGCCACAGGCTCTCCAAACAAAACAACGGCCCTTTTCGCTGGCAACCATAACTCAGCTGTCCCGCTTCTGGATGGCAGATTGCAGGAGTCACTTGGTACCATCAAACGAGCCACAATTGGGAGCGGTGCCACCTTGGGTCTGGGAACCATCCTGCGTATCATGGATTTTCAGGAGCCAGCTGGCCACTCCCAGCCACAGGATGCCAAAAACAAACCTCGGACATTTTCCCTGGTAAAGGAAACTTAGCTTCCCCGCTTCTGCATGGGAGATAGCAGGAGCCAATTGTACTATCAAAAAAGCCTGATTTGGCACTGGTGCCACCATGGGTCTGGCAACCATCCTAGTTTTCGTGGATTTTCAGGAGAGAGACGACCACTCCCAGCCACAGGCTCTCCAAACAAAATAACGGCCCTTTTACCTGGGAAAAAAAACTCAGCTGTCCCGCTTCTGGATGGCAGATTGCAGGAGTCACTTGGTACCATCAAACGAGCCACACTTGGCAGCGGTGCCACCTTGGGTGTGGGAACCCTCCTGCGTATCGTGGATTGTCAGGAGCCAGCTGACCACTCCCAGCCGCAGGCCAGCAAAAACAAACCACGGCCCTTTCCCCTGGCAAAAAAAATTCCGATGCCCCACTTCTGGATGGCAGATTGCAGGAGCCACTTGGTACTATCAAATCAGCCCTACTTGGCACTGGTGCCACCTTGGGTCTGGGAACCATTATGCGTATCGTAGATTTTCAGGAAACAGCGGCCACTGCAGGTAATTGGCCCCCAGACATAAACCTCGGCTCGTTTGGAAAACAAAACTCACCTGCCCAATTTCTGCATGGGAGATAGTAGGAGCCACTTGTTACTATCAAAACAGCCCGACTTGCACTGGTGCCACCTTGGGCCTGGGAGACATCCTGTGTAGCGCGGATTTTGTAGAGCTAGCCGGCCAGTAACAGACACATGCTGCCAAACAAAAACCACGTCCATTTTCCCTGGCAAACGACTTCGCCTGCCACACTTGTGCACGGCAGATTGCACGAGTATGTAGGTACTATCAAGCCCGCCCGGCTTGGCACTGGTGCCACCTTGGGACTGCTAACCATCCTGCGTATGGTGGATTTTCAGCAGCCAGCAGGCCACTCCCAGCCACGGTCCACCAAACACAAACCACGGCCCTTTTCTCTGGCAAACAAAACTCAGCTGCCACTCTTCTGGACGGCAGATTGCAGGAGCCACTTGGTACTATCAAAACAGCCTGACTTGGCACTGGTGCCACCTTGGGTCTGGAAATCATCCTGCCTTTCGTAGATTTTCAGGAACCAGCCGGAGACTGCAGGCCATAGGCCCCCATACAAAAACCTCGCCCGTTTCACTAGCAAACAAAACTCACCAGACCCACTTCTGGATGGCAGATTGCAGGAGCCACTTGGTACTATCAAACCAGCCCGACTTGGCACTGGTGCCACCTTGTGTCTGGGAACCATTATGCGTATCGTAGATTTTCTGGAACACGCCGGCCACTCCAGGTAATAGGGCCCAAACGCAAACCACGGCCCTTTTCCCTGGCAAACAAAACTCACCTGACCCACTTCTGGATGGCAGGTGCCACTTGTTACTATCAAACCAGCCCGACTTGGCACTGGTGCCACCTTGGGTCTGGGAGACATCCCGCGTATCGTAGATTTTTTGGAACCAGCCGGCCATTCCAGTCCATTGGCCCCGAGACACAAACCTCGGCCAATTTGGCAAAAAAAACTCACCTGCCCCACTTCTGGATGGCAGATTGCAGGAGCCACTTGGTACTATCAAACCAGCCCGACTTGGCACTGTTGCCACCATGGGTCTTGGAAACATCCTGCGTATCGTGGATTTTCAAGAGCTAGCCGGCCAGTAACAGACACATGCTGCCAAACTAAAACCACGGCCATTTTCCGTGGAAAACAAACTCACCTGCCCCACTTGTGCATGGCAGATTGCACGAGTATCTTGGTACTATCAAACCAGCCCGACTTGGCACTGGTGCCACCTTGGGTCTGGTAACCATCCTGCGTATCGTGGATTTTCAGGAGCCAGCCGGCCACTCCCAGCCAAGATCCACCAAACACAAACCACAGCCCTTTTCTCTGGCAAACAAAACTCAGCTGCCCCACTCATGGATGGCACATTGCAAGAGCTACTTGTTACTAACAAACCAGCCCGACTTGGCACTGGTGCCACTTTGGGTCTGGCAACAATCCTGCCTTTCGTAGATTTTCAGGAAACAGCTGGAGACTGCAGGCAATAGGCTCCCATACAACAACCTCACCCGTTTCACTGGCAAACAAAACTCAGAAGGCCCTCATCTGGATGGCAGATTGCAGGAGCCACTTGGTACTATCAAAGCAGCCCGACTTGGCACGGGTGCCACCTTGGGTCTGGGAACCATCTTGCGTATCGCGGATTTTCAGGAGCCAGCCGGCCACTCCATGCCACACTTAACCAAACAAAAACCACGGCCCTTTTCTACGGCAAACAAAAGTCAGGTGCCCCGATTCTGCTTGGCAGATTACACGAGCCACTTGGTACTATCAAACCAGCTCGACTTGGCACTGGTGACACCTTGGGTCTGGGAACCATCCTGCGTAAGGTATATGTTTAGGAACCAGCCGACCACTCCAGGAAATAGGTTCCAAAAACAAACCACGGCCCTTTTTCTGGGCAAACAAAACTCACCTGCCCCACTTCTGGATGGCAGATTGCAGCAGGCACTTGGTACTATCAAAGCAGCCCAACTTGGGTCTGGTGCCACCTTGGGTCTGGGAGTCATCCTGCGTATGGTGGATTGTCAGGAGCCAGCCGGCCACTCCCAGCCGCAGGCTCCA
Source organism: Melospiza melodia melodia (assembly GCF_035770615.1). Classification (NCBI taxonomy): domain Eukaryota; kingdom Metazoa; phylum Chordata; class Aves; order Passeriformes; family Passerellidae; genus Melospiza; species Melospiza melodia. The sequence goes on along the minus strand of NC_086226.1, from coordinate 21,095,546 downwards.
AAAATAAACCATGGCCCTTTTCTCTGGCAAACAAAAGTCAGGTGCCCCACTTCTGGATGGGAGATGGCACGAGCCACTTGGTACTATCAAACCAGCCCGACTTGGCACTGGTGCCACCTTGTGTCTGGGAACCATTATGCGTATCGTAGATTTTCAGTAACCCGCCGGCCACTCCAGGTTATAGGGCCCAAACGCAAACCACGGTCCTTTTCCCTGGCAAACAAAACTCACCTGACCCACTTCTGGATGGCAGATTGCAGGTGCCACTTCTTACTATCAAACCAGCCCGACTTGGCACTGGTGCCACCTTCGGTCTGGGAGACATCCCGCGTATCGTAGATTTTTTGGAACCAGCCGGCCATTCCAGTCCATTGGCCCCGAGACACAAAACTCGGCCAATTTGGCAAAGATAAACTCACCTGCCCCACTTCTGGATGGCAGATTGCAGGAGCCACTTGGTACTATCAAACCAGCCCGACTTGGCACTGTTGCCACCATGGGTCTTGGAAACATCCTGCGTATCGTGGATTTTCAAGAGCTAGCCGGCCAGTAACAGACACATGCTGCCAAACAAAAACCACGGCCATTTTCCGTGGAAAACAAACTCACCTGCCCCACTTGTGCATGGCAGATTGCACGAGTATCTTGGTACTATCAAACCAGCCCGACTTGGCACTGGTGCCACCTTGGGTCTGGTAACCTTCCTGCGTATCGTGGATTTTCAGGAGCCAGCCGGCCAATCCCAGCCAAGATCCACCAAACACAAACCACAGCCCTTTTCTCTGGCAAACAAAACTCAGCTGCCCCACTCATGGATGGCACATTGCAGGAGCCACTTGTTACTATCAAACCAGCCCGACTTGGCACTGGTGCCACTTTGGGTCTGGCAACAATCCTGCCTTTCGTAGATTTTCAGGAAACAGCTGGAGACTGCAGGCAATAGGCCCCCATACAACAACCTCACCCGTTTCACTGGCAAACAAAGCTCAGAAGGCCCTCATCTGGATGGCAGATTGCAGGAGCCACTTGGTACTATCAAAGCAGCCCGACTTGGCACTGGTGCCACTTTGGGTCTGGGAGCCATCCTGCGTATCGCGGATTTTCAGGAGCCAGCCGGCCACTCCATGCCGCAGTTAACCAAACACAAACCACGGCCCTTTTCTACGGCAAACAAAAGTCAGGTGCCCCGCTTCTGCTTGGCAGATTACACGAGCCACTTGGAACTATCAAACCAGCCCGACATGTCACTGGTGACACCTTGGGTCTGGGAACCATCTTGCGTAGCATGGATTGTCAGGAGCCAGCCGGCCACTCCCAGCCGCAGGCCACCAAAAACAAACCACGGCCTTTTTCTCTGGGAAACAAAACTAATCTTCACCTCCTCTGGATGACAGATTGCAGGAGCCTCTTGGTACTATAAAACCAGCCCGACTTGGCACTGGTGCCACCTTGGGTCTGGGAACCATCCTGCGTACCGTTGCTTTTAGGAACCAGCAGGCCACTCGAGGAAATAGGCCCCAAACAAAAACCACGGCCCTTTACCCTGGCAAACAAAACTCACCTGACCCACTTCTGGATGGCAGATTGCAGGAGCCACTTGGTACTATCAAACCAGCCCGACTTGGCACTGGTGCCACTTTGTGTCTGGGAACCATCCTGCGTAAGGTATATGCTTAGGAACCAGCCGAACACTCCAGGAAATAGGTCCAAAACACAAACCACGGCCCTTTTTCTGGGCAAACAAAACTCACCTGCCCCACTTCTGGATGGCAGATTGCAGCAGGCACTTGGTACTATCAAAGCAGCCCGACTTGGCACTGGTGCCACCTTGGGTCTGGGAGTCATCCTGCGTATGGTGGATTGTCAGGAGCCAGCTGGCGTCTACCAGCCGCAGGCTCCAAAAATAAACCATGGCCCTTTTCTCTGTCAAACAAAAGTCAGGTCCCCCGTTTCTAGATGGCAGAGTACATGGGCCACTTGGTACTATCAAACCAGCCCGACTTGGCACTGGTGCCACCTTGGGTCTGGGAGCCATCCTGCATACCGTTGATTTTTAGGAACCAGCCGGCCACTCTAGGAAATAGGCCACAAACACAAATCACGGCCCTTTACCCTGGCAAACAAAACTCACCTGACCCACTTCTGGATGGCAGATTGCAGGAGCCACTTGGTACTATCAATCAAGCCCGACTTGGCACTGGTCCCAACTTGGGCCTGGGAACCATCCTGCGAATCGTGGATTGTCAGGAGCCAGCCGGCCACTCCAAACTGCAAGCCACCAAAGATAAACTTCGGCCATTTTCCCTGGCAAAGAAAACTCACCTGCCCCACTTCTGGATGGCAGATTGCAGGAGCCACTTGGTACTATCAAACCAGCCCGACTTGGCACTGGTGCCACCTTGGGTCTGGGAACCATCCTGCGTATCGTGGATTTTCAGGAGGCAGCCGGCCACTCCACTCCACAGGTCACCAAACTCTAACCATGGCCCTTTTCTCTGGTAAACAAAAGTCAGCTGCGCAGCTTCCACATGACAGATGACGCGAGCCCCTTGGTACTATCAAACCAGCCTGACTTGGCACTGGTGCCACCTTGGGTCTGGGAACCATCCTGCGTATCGTGGATCGTCAGGAGCCAGCTGTCCACTCCCAGCTGCAAGCCACCCACAACAAACCACGGCCCTTTTCTCTGGAAAACAAAACTCACCTGCCCCAATTCTGGATGGCAGATTGAGGAGCTACTTGGTACTATCACTCCAGCCTGACTTTGCACTGGTGGCACCATGGGTCTGGGAATCATCCTGCTTATCGTGGATTGTCAGGAACCAGCCGGACACTGTACGCATTGGCCCCTACAGACAAACCTCGGCCCGTTTCCCTGGAAAAGAAAACTCACCAGCCCCTCTTCTGGAGGGCAGATTGCAGGAGCCACTTGGTACTATCAAACCAGCCCGAATTGGCACTGGTGCCACCTTGGGTCTTGGAATCATCCTGCGTGTTGCGTATTTTCAGGAGGCAGCCGGCCACTCCACTCCATTGGTCACTAAACACAAATCACGGCCCTTTTCTCTGGCAAACAAAAGTCAGCTGCCCCACTTCTGCATGGCAGATTGCAGGAGCCACGTGTTACTATCAAACCAGCCCGACTTGGCACTGTTGCCACTTTGGCTCGTGAGCCATCCTGCGTATCGTGGATTTTTAGGAACCAGCTGGCCACTCCAGGTAAGAGGGCCCAAACACAAACCACGGCCTTTTTCTCTGGCAAAAAAAACTCAGCCACCCCTCTTCTAGATGGCAGATTGCTGGAGTCACTTCGTAGTATCAAACCAGCCTGACTTGGCACTGTTGCCACCTTGGGTCTGGCAACCATCCTGCCTCTCGTAGATTTTCAGTAACCAGCCGGAGACTGCAGGCCATAGGCCCTCAAACAACAACCTTGGCTGTTTCACTGTTAAACAAAACTCAGAAGCCCCTCTTCTGGATGGCAGATTGCAGGAGCCACTTGGTACTATCAAACCAGCCTAAATTGGCACTGGTGCCACCTTGGGTCTTGGAACCATCCTGCGTATCGTGGATTGTCAGGAGCCAGCCGTCCACTCCCAGCTGCAGGCCACCAAACAATAACCATGGCCATTTTCTCTGGCAAACATAACTCACCTGCCCCAATTCTGGATGGCAGATGGAGGAGCTACTTGGTACTATCACTCCATCCTGAGTTTGCACTGGTGGCACCATGGGTCTGAGAATCATCCTGCGTATCGTAGATTTTCAGGAACCAGCCGGAGACTGCAGGCCATAGGCCCCCATACAACATCCTCGCCTGTTTCACTGTCAAACAAAACTCAGAAGGCCCTCATCTGGATGGCAGATTGCAGGAGCAGCTTGGTACTATCAAACCAGCCTAAATTGGCACTGGTGCCACCTTGGGTCTGGGAACCATCCTGCGTATCGTGGATTTTCAGGAGGCAGCCGGCCACTCCACTCCACAGGTCACCAAACTCTAACCATGGCCCTTTTCTCTGGTAAACAAAAGTCAGCTGCGCAGCTTCCACATGACAGATGACGCGAGCCCCTTGGTACTATCAAACCAGCCTGACTTGGCACTGGTGCCACCTTGGGTCTGGGAACCATCCTGCGTATCGTGGATCGTCAGGAGCCAGCTGTCCACTCCCAGCTGCAGGCCACCCACAACAAACCACGGCCCTTTTCTCTGGAAAACAAAACTCACCTGCCCCAATTCTGGATGGCAGATTGAGGAGCTACTTGGTACTATCACTCCAGCCTGACTTTGCACTGGTGGCACCATGGGTCTGGGAATCATCCTGCTTATCGTGGATTGTCAGGAACCGGCCGGACACTGTACGCATTGGCCCCTACAGACAAACCTCGGCCCGTTTCCCTGGAAAAGAAAACTCACCAGCCCCTCTTCTGGATGGCAGATTGCAGGAGCCACTTGGTACTATCAAACCAGCCCGAATTGGCACTGGTGCCACCTTGGGTCTTGGAATCATCCTGCGTGTTGCGTATTTTCAGGAGGCAGCCGGCCACTCCACTCCATTGGTCACTAAACACAAATCACGGCCCTTTTCTCTGGCAAACAAAAGTCAGCTGCCCCACTTCTGCATGGCAGATTGCAGGAGCCACGTGTTACTATCAAACCAGCCCGACTTGGCACTGTTGCCACTTTGGCTCGTGAGCCATCCTGCGTATCGTGGATTTTTAGGAACCAGCTGGCCACTCCAGGTAAGAGGGCCCAAACACAAACCACGGCCTTTTTCTCTGGCAAAAAAAACTCAGCCACCCCTCTTCTAGATGGCAGATTGCTGGAGTCACTTCGTAGTATCAAACCAGCCTGACTTGGCACTGTTGCCACCTTGGGTCTGGCAACCATCCTGCCTCTCGTAGATTTTCAGTAACCAGCCGGAGACTGCAGGCCATAGGCCCTCAAACAACAACCTTGGCTGTTTCACTGTTAAACAAAACTCAGAAGCCCCTCTTCTGGATGGCAGATTGCAGGAGCCACTTGGTACTATCAAACCAGCCTAAATTGGCACTGGTGCCACCTTGGGTCTTGGAACCATCCTGCGTATCGTGGATTGTCAGGAGCCAGCCGTCCACTCCCAGCTGCAGGCCACCAAACAATAACCATGGCCATTTTCTCTGGCAAACATAACTCACCTGCCCCAATTCTGGATGGCAGATTGAGGAGCTACTTGGTACTATCACTCCATCCTGACTTTGCACTGGTGGCACCATGGGTCTGAGAATCATCCTGCGTATCGTAGATTTTCAGGAACCAGCCGGAGACTGCAGGCCATAGGCCCCCATACAACATCCTCGCCTGTTTCACTGTCAAACAAAACTCAGAAGGCCCTCATCTGGATGGCAGATTGCAGGAGCCACTTGGTACTATCAAACCAGTCTAAATTGGCACTGGTGCCACCTTGGGTCTGGGAACCATCCTGCGTATCGTGGATTTTCAGGAGGCAGCCGGCCACTCCACTCCACAGGTCACCAAACTCTAACCATGGCCCTTTTCTCTGGTAAACAAAAGTCAGCTGCGCAGCTTCCACATGACAGATGACGCGAGCCCCTTGGTACTATCAAACCAGCCTGACTTGGCACTGGTGCCACCTTGGGTCTGGGAACCATCCTGCGTATCGTGGATCGTCAGGAGCCAGCTGTCCACTCCCAGCTGCAAGCCACCCACAACAAACCACGGCCCTTTTCTCTGGAAAACAAAACTCACCTGCCCCAATTCTGGATGGCAGATTGAGGAGCTACTTGGTACTATCACTCCAGCCTGACTTTGCACTGGTGGCACCATGGGTCTGGGAATCATCCTGCTTATCGTGGATTGTCAGGAACCAGCCGGACACTGTACGCATTGGCCCCTACAGACAAACCTCGGCCCGTTTCCCTGGAAAAGAAAACTCACCAGCCCCTCTTCTGGAGGGCAGATTGCAGGAGCCACTTGGTACTATCAAACCAGCCCGAATTGGCACTGGTGCCACCTTGGGTCTTGGAATCATCCTGCGTGTTGCGTATTTTCAGGAGGCAGCCGGCCACTCCACTCCATTGGTCACTAAACACAAATCACGGCCCTTTTCTCTGGCAAACAAAAGTCAGCTGCCCCACTTCTGCATGGCAGATTGCAGGAGCCACGTGTTACTATCAAACCAGCCCGACTTGGCACTGTTGCCACTTTGGCTCGTGAGCCATCCTGCGTATCGTGGATTTTTAGGAACCAGCTGGCCACTCCAGGTAAGAGGGCCCAAACACAAACCACGGCCTTTTTCTCTGGCAAAAAAAACTCAGCCACCCCTCTTCTAGATGGCAGATTGCTGGAGTCACTTCGTAGTATCAAACCAGCCTGACTTGGCACTGTTGCCACCTTGGGTCTGGCAACCATCCTGCCTCTCGTAGATTTTCAGTAACCAGCCGGAGACTGCAGGCCATAGGCCCTCAAACAACAACCTTGGCTGTTTCACTGTTAAACAAAACTCAGAAGCCCCTCTTCTGGATGGCAGATTGCAGGAGCCACTTGGTACTATCAAACCAGCCTAAATTGGCACTGGTGCCACCTTGGGTCTTGGAACCATCCTGCGTATCGTGGATTGTCAGGAGCCAGCCGTCCACTCCCAGCTGCAGGCCACCAAACAATAACCATGGCCATTTTCTCTGGCAAACATAACTCACCTGCCCCAATTCTGGATGGCAGATGGAGGAGCTACTTGGTACTATCACTCCATCCTGAGTTTGCACTGGTGGCACCATGGGTCTGAGAATCATCCTGCGTATCGTAGATTTTCAGGAACCAGCCGGAGACTGCAGGCCATAGGCCCCCATACAACATCCTCGCCTGTTTCACTGTCAAACAAAACTCAGAAGGCCCTCATCTGGATGGCAGATTGCAGGAGCAGCTTGGTACTATCAAACCAGCCTAAATTGGCACTGGTGCCACCTTGGGTCTGGGAACCATCCTGCGTATCGTGGATTTTCAGGAGGCAGCCGGCCACTCCACTCCACAGGTCACCAAACTCTAACCATGGCCCTTTTCTCTGGTAAACAAAAGTCAGCTGCGCAGCTTCCACATGACAGATGACGCGAGCCCCTTGGTACTATCAAACCAGCCTGACTTGGCACTGGTGCCACCTTGGGTCTGGGAACCATCCTGCGTATCGTGGATCGTCAGGAGCCAGCTGTCCACTCCTAGCTGCAGGCCACCCACAACAAACCACGGCCCTTTTCTCTGGAAAACAAAACTCACCTGCCCCAATTCTGGATGGCAGATTGAGGAGCTACTTGGTACTATCACTCCAGCCTGACTTTGCACTGGTGGCACCATGGGTCTGGGAATCATCCTGCTTATCGTGGATTGTCAGGAACCGGCCGGACACTGTACGCATTGGCCCCTACAGACAAACCTCGGCCCGTTTCCCTGGAAAAGAAAACTCACCAGCCCCTCTTCTGGATGGCAGATTGCAGGAGCCACTTGGTACTATCAAACCAGCCCGAATTGGCACTGGTGCCACCTTGGGTCTTGGAATCATCCTGCGTGTTGCGTATTTTCAGGAGGCAGCCGGCCACTCCACTCCATTGGTCACTAAACACAAATCACGGCCCTTTTCTCTGGCAAACAAAAGTCAGCTGCCCCACTTCTGCATGGCAGATTGCAGGAGCCACGTGTTACTATCAAACCAGCCCGACTTGGCACTGTTGCCACTTTGGCTCGTGAGCCATCCTGCGTATCGTGGATTTTTAGGAACCAGCTGGCCACTCCAGGTAAGAGGGCCCAAACACAAACCACGGCCTTTTTCTCTGGCAAAAAAAACTCAGCCACCCCTCTTCTAGATGGCAGATTGCTGGAGTCACTTCGTAGTATCAAACCAGCCTGACTTGGCACTGTTGCCACCTTGGGTCTGGCAACCATCCTGCCTCTCGTAGATTTTCAGTAACCAGCCGGAGACTGCAGGCCATAGGCCCTCAAACAACAACCTTGGCTGTTTCACTGTTAAACAAAACTCAGAAGCCCCTCTTCTGGATGGCAGATTGCAGGAGCCACTTGGTACTATCAAACCAGCCTAAATTGGCACTGGTGCCACCTTGGGTCTTGGAACCATCCTGCGTATCGTGGATTGTCAGGAGCCAGCCGTCCACTCCCAGCTGCAGGCCACCAAACAATAACCATGGCCATTTTCTCTGGCAAACATAACTCACCTGCCCCAATTCTGGATGGCAGATGGAGGAGCTACTTGGTACTATCACTCCATCCTGAGTTTGCACTGGTGGCACCATGGGTCTGAGAATCATCCTGCGTATCGTAGATTTTCAGGAACCAGCCGGAGACTGCAGGCCATAGGCCCCCATACAACATCCTCGCCTGTTTCACTGTCAAACAAAACTCAGAAGGCCCTCATCTGGATGGCAGATTGCAGGAGCAGCTTGGTACTATCAAACCAGCCTAAATTGGCACTGGTGCCACCTTGGGTCTGGGAACCATCCTGCGTATCGTGGATTTTCAGGAGGCAGCCGGCCACTCCACTCCACAGGTCACCAAACTCTAACCATGGCCCTTTTCTCTGGTAAACAAAAGTCAGCTGCGCAGCTTCCACATGACAGATGACGCGAGCCCCTTGGTACTATCAAACCAGCCTGACTTGGCACTGGTGCCACCTTGGGTCTGGGAACCATCCTGCGTATCGTGGATCGTCAGGAGCCAGCTGTCCACTCCCAGCTGCAGGCCACCCACAACAAACCACGGCCCTTTTCTCTGGAAAACAAAACTCACCTGCCCCAATTCTGGATGGCAGATTGAGGAGCTACTTGGTACTATCACTCCAGCCTGACTTTGCACTGGTGGCACCATGGGTCTGGGAATCATCCTGCTTATCGTGGATTGTCAGGAACCGGCCGGACACTGTACGCATTGGCCCCTACAGACAAACCTCGGCCCGTTTCCCTGGAAAAGAAAACTCACCAGCCCCTCTTCTGGATGGCAGATTGCAGGAGCCACTTGGTACTATCAAACCAGCCCGAATTGGCACTGGTGCCACCTTGGGTCTTGGAATCATCCTGCGTGTTGCGTATTTTCAGGAGGCAGCCGGCCACTCCACTCCATTGGTCACTAAACACAAATCACGGCCCTTTTCTCTGGCAAACAAAAGTCAGCTGCCCCACTTCTGCATGGCAGATTGCAGGAGCCACGTGTTACTATCAAACCAGCCCGACTTGGCACTGTTGCCACTTTGGCTCGTGAGCCATCCTGCGTATCGTGGATTTTTAGGAACCAGCTGGCCACTCCAGGTAAGAGGGCCCAAACACAAACCACGGCCTTTTTCTCTGGCAAAAAAAACTCAGCCACCCCTCTTCTAGATGGCAGATTGCTGGAGTCACTTCGTAGTATCAAACCAGCCTGACTTGGCACTGTTGCCACCTTGGGTCTGGCAACCATCCTGCCTCTCGTAGATTTTCAGTAACCAGCCGGAGACTGCAGGCCATAGGCCCTCAAACAACAACCTTGGCTGTTTCACTGTTAAACAAAACTCAGAAGCCCCTCTTCTGGATGGCAGATTGCAGGAGCCACTTGGTACTATCAAACCAGCCTAAATTGGCACTGGTGCCACCTTGGGTCTTGGAACCATCCTGCGTATCGTGGATTGTCAGGAGCCAGCCGTCCACTCCCAGCTGCAGGCCACCAAACAATAACCATGGCCATTTTCTCTGGCAAACATAACTCACCTGCCCCAATTCTGGATGGCAGATGGAGGAGCTACTTGGTACTATCACTCCATCCTGACTTTGCACTGGTGGCACCATGGGTCTGAGAATCATCCTGCGTATCGTAGATTTTCAGGAACCAGCCGGAGACTGCAGGCCATAGGCCCCCATACAACATCCTCGCCTGTTTCACTGTCAAACAAAACTCAGAAGGCCCTCATCTGGATGGCAGATTGCAGGAGCAGCTTGGTACTATCAAACCAGCCTAAATTGGCACTGGTGCCACCTTGGGTCTGGGAACCATCCTGCGTATCGTGGATTTTCAGGAGGCAGCCGGCCACTCCACTCCACAGGTCACCAAACTCTAACCATGGCCCTTTTCTCTGGTAAACAAAAGTCAGCTGCGCAGCTTCCACATGACAGATGACGCGAGCCCCTTGGTACTATCAAACCAGCCTGACTTGGCACTGGTGCCACCTTGGGTCTGGGAACCATCCTGCGTATCGTGGATCGTCAGGAGCCAGCTGTCCACTCCCAGCTGCAGGCCACCCACAACAAACCACGGCCCTTTTCTCTGGAAAACAAAACTCACCTGCCCCAATTCTGGATGGCAGATTGAGGAGCTACTTGGTACTATCACTCCAGCCTGACTTTGCACTGGTGGCACCATGGGTCTGGGAATCATCCTGCTTATCGTGGATTGTCAGGAACCGGCCGGACACTGTACGCATTGGCCCCTACAGACAAACCTCGGCCCGTTTCCCTGGAAAAGAAAACTCACCAGCCCCTCTTCTGGATGGCAGATTGCAGGAGCCACTTGGTACTATCAAACCAGCCCGAATTGGCACTGGTGCCACCTTGGGTCTTGGAATCATCCTGCGTGTTGCGTATTTTCAGGAGGCAGCCGGCCACTCCACTCCATTGGTCACTAAACACAAATCACGGCCCTTTTCTCTGGCAAACAAAAGTCAGCTGCCCCACTTCTGCATGGCAGATTGCAGGAGCCACGTGTTACTATCAAACCAGCCCGACTTGGCACTGTTGCCACTTTGGCTCGTGAGCCATCCTGCGTATCGTGGATTTTTAGGAACCAGCTGGCCACTCCAGGTAAGAGGGCCCAAACACAAACCACGGCCTTTTTCTCTGGCAAAAAAAACTCAGCCACCCCTCTTCTAGATGGCAGATTGCTGGAGTCACTTCGTAGTATCAAACCAGCCTGACTTGGCACTGTTGCCACCTTGGGTCTGGCAACCATCCTGCCTCTCGTAGATTTTCAGTAACCAGCCGGAGACTGCAGGCCATAGGCCCTCAAACAACAACCTTGGCTGTTTCACTGTTAAACAAAACTCAGAAGCCCCTCTTCTGGATGGCAGATTGCAGGAGCCACTTGGTACTATCAAACCAGCCTAAATTGGCACTGGTGCCACCTTGGGTCTTGGAACCATCCTGCGTATCGTGGATTGTCAGGAGCCAGCCGTCCACTCCCAGCTGCAGGCCACCAAACAATAACCATGGCCATTTTCTCTGGCAAACAGAACTCACCTGCCCCAATTCTGGATGGCAGATGGAGGAGCTACTTGGTACTATCACTCCATCCTGAGTTTGCACTGGTGGCACCATGGGTCTGAGAATCATCCTGCGTATCGTAGATTTTCAGGAACCAGCCGGAGACTGCAGGCCATAGGCCCCCATACAACATCCTCGCCTGTTTCACTGTCAAACAAAACTCAGAAGGCCCTCATCTGGATGGCAGATTGCAGGAGCAGCTTGGTACTATCAAACCAGCCTAAATTGGCACTGGTGCCACCTTGGGTCTGGGAACCATCCTGCGTATCGTGGATTTTCAGGAGGCAGCCGGCCACTCCACTCCACAGGTCACCAAACTCTAACCATGGCCCTTTTCTCTGGTAAACAAAAGTCAGCTGCGCAGCTTCCACATGACAGATGACGCGAGCCCCTTGGTACTATCAAACCAGCCTGACTTGGCACTGGTGCCACCTTGGGTCTGGGAACCATCCTGCGTATCGTGGATCGTCAGGAGCCAGCTGTCCACTCCCAGCTGCAGGCCACCAACAAAAAACCACGGCCCTTTTCTCTGGAAAACAAAACTCACCTGCCCCAATTCTGGATGGCAGATTGAGGAGCTACTTGGTACTATCACTCCAGCCTGACTTTGCACTGGTGGCACCATGGGTCTGGGAATCATCCTGCTTATCGTGGATTGTCAGGAACCGGCCGGACACTGTAGGCATTGGCCCCTACAGACAAACCTCGGCCCGTTTCCCTGGAAAAGAAAACTCAGAAGGCCCTCATCTGGATGGCAGATTGCAGGAGCAGCTTGGTACTATCAAACCAGCCCGAATTGGCACTGGTGCCAACTTGGGTCTTGGAATCATCCTGCGTGTTGCGTATTTTCAGGAGGCAGCTGGCCACTCCACTCCATTGGTCACTAAACACAAATCACGGCCCTTTTCTCTGGCAAACAAAAGTCAGCTGCCCCACTTCTGCATGGCAGATTGCAGGAGCCACGTGTTACTATCAAACCAGCCCGACTTGGCACTGTTGCCACTTTGGCTCGTGAGCCATCCTGCGTATCGTGGATTTTTAGGAACCAGCTGGCCACTCCAGGTAAGAGGGCCCAAACACAAACCACGGCCTTTTTTCTCTGGCAAAAAAAAACTCAGCCTCCCCTCTTCTAGATGGCAGATTGCTGGAGTCACTTCGTAGTATCAAACCAGCCTGACTTGGCACTGTTGCCACCTTGGGTCTGGCAACCATCCTGCCTCTCGTAGATTTTCAGTAACCAGCCGGAGACTGCAGGCCATAGGCCCTCAAACAACAACCTTGGCTGTTTCACTGTTAAACAAAACTCAGAAGCCCCTCTTCTGGATGGCAGATTGCAGGAGCCACTTGGTACTATCAAACCAGCCTAAATTGGCACTGGTGCCACCTTGGGTCTTGGAACCATCCTGCGTATCGTGGATTGTCAGGAGCCAGCCGTCCACTCCCAGCTGCAGGCCACCAAACAATAACCATGGCCATTTTCTCTGGCAAACATAACTCACCTGCCCCAATTCTGGATGGCAGATGGAGGAGCTACTTGGTACTATCACTCCATCCTGAGTTTGCACTGGTGGCACCATGGGTCTGAGAATCATCCTGCGTATCGTAGATTTTCAGGAACCAGCCGGAGACTGCAGGCCATAGGCCCCCATACAACATCCTCGCCTGTTTCACTGTCAAACAAAATTCAGAAGGCCCTCATCTGGATGGCAGATTGCAGGAGCAGCTTGGTACTATCAAACCAGCCTAAATTGGCACTGGTGCCACCTTGGGTCTTGGAACCATCCTGCGTATCGTGGATTTTCAGGAGGCAGCCGGCCACTCCACTCCACAGGTCACCAAACTCTAACCATGGCCCTTTTCTCTGGTAAACAAAAGTCAGCTGCGCAGCTTCCACATGACAGATGACGCGAGCCTCTTGGTACTATCAAACCAGCCCGACTTGGCACTGGTGCCACCTTGGGTCTGGGAACCATCCTGCGTATCGTGGATCGTCAGGAGCCAGCTGTCCACTCCCAGCTGCAGGCCACCAACAAAAAACCACGGCCCTTTTCTCTGGAAAACAAAACTCACCTGCCCCAATTCTGGATGGCAGATTGAGGAGCTACTTGGTACTATCACTCCAGCCTGACTTTGCACTGGTGGCACCATGGGTCTGAGAATCATCCTGCTTATCGTGGATTGTCAGGAACCGGCCGGACACTGTACGCATTGGCCCCTACAGACAAACCTCGGCCCGTTTCCCTGGAAAAGAAAACTCAGAAGGCCCTCATCTGGATTGCAGATTGCAGGAGCAGCTTGGTACTATCAAACCAGCCCAAATTGGCACTGGTGCCAACTTAGGGTCTTGGAATCATCCTGTGTGTTGCGTATTTTCAGGAGGCAGCCGGCCACTCCACTCCATTGGTCACTAAACACAAATCACGGCCCTTTTCTCTGGCAAACAAAAGTCAGCTGCCCCACTTCTGCATGGCAGATTGCAGGAGCCACGTGTTACTATCAAACCAGCCCGACTTGGCACTGTTGCCACTTTGGCTCGTGAGCCATCCTGCGTATCGTGGATTTTTAGGAACCAGCTGGCCACTGCAGGTAAGAGGGCCCAAACACAAACCACGGCCTTTTTCTCTGGCAAAAAAAAACTCAGCCACCCCTCTTCTAGATGGCAGATTGCTGGAGTCACTTCGTAGTATCAAACCAGCCTGACTTGGCACTGTTGCCACCTTGGGTCTGGCAACCATCCTGCCTCTCGTAGATTTTCAGTAACCAGCCGGAGACTGCAGGCCATAGGCCCTCAAACAACAACCTTGGCTGTTTCACTGTTAAACAAAACTCAGAAGCCCCTCTTCTGGATGGCAGATTGCAGGAGCCACTTGGTACTATCAAACCAGCCTAAATTGGCACTGGTGCCACCTTGGGTCTTGGAACCATCCTGCGTATCGTGGATTGTCAGGAGCCAGCCGTCCACTCCCAGCTGCAGGCCACCAAACAATAACCATGGCCATTTTCTCTGGCAAACATAACTCACCTGCCCCAATTCTGGATGGCAGATTGAGGAGCTACTTGGTACTATCACTCCATCCTGAGTTTGCACTGGTGGCACCATGGGTCTGAGAATCATCCTGCGTATCGTAGATTTTCAGGAACCAGCCGGAGACTGCAGGCCATAGGCCCCCATACAACATCCTCGCCTGTTTCACTGTCAAACAAAACTCAGAAGGCCCTCATCTGGATGGCAGATTGCAGGAGCAGCTTGGTACTATCAAACCAGCCTAAATTGGCACTGGTGCCACCTTGGGTCTGGGAACCATCCTGCGTATCGTGGATTTTCAGGAGGCAGCCGGCCACTCCACTCCACAGGTCACCAAACTCTAACCATGGCCCTTTTCTCTGGTAAACAAAAGTCAGCTGCGCAGCTTCCACATGACAGATGACGCGAGCCCCTTGGTACTATCAAACCAGCCTGACTTGGCACTGGTGCCACCTTGGGTCTGGGAACCATCCTGCGTATCGTGGATCGTCAGGAGCCAGCTGTCCACTCCCAGCTGCAGGCCACCCACAACAAACCACGGCCCTTTTCTCTGGAAAACAAAACTCACCTGCCCCAATTCTGGATGGCAGATTGAGGAGCTACTTGGTACTATCACTCCAGCCTGACTTTGCACTGGTGGCACCATGGGTCTGGGAATCATCCTGCTTATCGTGGATTGTCAGGAACCGGCCGGACACTGTACGCATTGGCCCCTACAGACAAACCTCGGCCCGTTTCCCTGGAAAAGAAAACTCACCAGCCCCTCTTCTGGATGGCAGATTGCAGGAGCCACTTGGTACTATCAAACCAGCCCGAATTGGCACTGGTGCCACCTTGGGTCTTGGAATCATCCTGCGTGTTGCGTATTTTCAGGAGGCAGCCGGCCACTCCACTCCATTGGTCACTAAACACAAATCACGGCCCTTTTCTCTGGCAAACAAAAGTCAGCTGCCCCACTTCTGCATGGCAGATTGCAGGAGCCACGTGTTACTATCAAACCAGCCCGACTTGGCACTGTTGCCACTTTGGCTCGTGAGCCATCCTGCGTATCGTGGATTTTTAGGAACCAGCTGGCCACTCCAGGTAAGAGGGCCCAAACACAAACCACGGCCTTTTTCTCTGGCAAAAAAAAACTCAGCCACCCCTCTTCTAGATGGCAGATTGCTGGAGTCACTTCGTAGTATCAAACCAGCCTGACTTGGCACTGTTGCCACCTTGGGTCTGGCAACCATCCTGCCTCTCGTAGATTTTCAGTAACCAGCCGGAGACTGCAGGCCATAGGCCCTCAAACAACAACCTTGGCTGTTTCACTGTTAAACAAAACTCAGAAGCCCCTCTTCTGGATGGCAGATTGCAGGAGCCACTTGGTACTATCAAACCAGCCTAAATTGGCACTGGTGCCACCTTGGGTCTTGGAACCATCCTGCGTATCGTGGATTGTCAGGAGCCAGCCGTCCACTCCCAGCTGCAGGCCACCAAACAATAACCATGGCCATTTTCTCTGGCAAACATAACTCACCTGCCCCAATTCTGGATGGCAGATTGAGGAGCTACTTGGTACTATCACTCCATCCTGACTTTGCACTGGTGGCACCATTGGTCTGAGAATCATCCTGCGTATCGTAGATTTTCAGGAACCAGCCGGAGACTGCAGGCCATAGGCCCCCATACAACATCCTCGCCTGTTTCACTGTCAAACAAAACTCAGAAGGCCCTCATCTGGATGGCAGATTGCAGGATCAGCTTGGTACTATCAAACCAGCCTAAATTGGCACTGGTGCCACCTTGGGTCTGGGAACCATCCTGCGTATCGTGGATTTTCAGGAGGCAGCCGGTCACTCCACTCCACAGGTCACCAAACTCTAACCATGGCCCTTTTCTCTGGTAAAGAAAAG